>NC_046660.1:119825538-119840741 GCF_010883055.1 Belonocnema kinseyi | reverse complement strand
TCTCATGTCAATTGCGTTAATTTTACTCTTATCTTTTTCTTGATAAGTCCATGTCTCGCTACCGTATAGTACAGTCGGTACAAATATAGAAATATGTATTGCTATTTTAGCTTTATTTGATATATTTTTACTTCTGATAAGGGGAGCTGCTCTATCAATAACCTTCTTACTTTCATTTATTCGTCTATCTAATTCCTCATCTATCTTCCCGTCCCTAGTAAATAAGCTACCAAGGTATACGAACTTATCAACTTGTTCAATTCTCTCATCATTTAATAAAATATTACATAGTGTTTTCTCACTCTTTCCTTTGAACACCATAGTTTTCATTTACCCTTACTGTTTCGAGATCCACACCTTCTTCGTCAAAGAGAGCCATTCTGAAACACTTGTCCATAAATAATATAAATAACCATGAATACATAACGCATCCTTGTCTAACTCCTTAAATAATATCTAAACAGTCACTCAGTTTCCCATTCACTCTCACACTTGCTTTGCTACCTGTATATATCGTTTTTATAGCTTGTAGGATCCATCCATTGACTCCATACTCTTTCAGGACTTCCCAAAGTTTACTTCTATCTACCATGTTGAAAGCTTTTTCTAGGTCAACAAATGCACAGAAAACTTTTTTCCTACTCTCAAACTTTTTTCTGTTATTTGCCATAAGCTAAACATTTGATCCGTACATGACCTTCCTGGCATAAGCCCACATTGGACTTCCCAAATCTTTGCTTCTGTTATTTTCATTACCCTACGAATAAGTATTTTTGAATATATTTTACTTACAGTGCTTAATAAGCTAATCCCTCTGTTGTCCTCTCCCTTTCTCTTGTATATTGGTACGATAATTGCTTTTTTCCAATCGTCTGGGACGTCTCCCATCTCGAAACATAAATTTATCAATTCGCACAGTCTATGTGGTATGCACGCGTTAAAATTTAAAAATTGCCTTTTTACAATATAAGACTGCATGATACACAAATAAACTCACTTGTACTTTGTTGACAAAACATTCTTAAATTTCTGCTGGTTGATACGTTGTGACCAATTCTGGTGTTTGACCTTTCTTTCTTTTTCCTCCTGGATGACCAGTGCCGGTTAGGAGTTGTACTAGATGTAGAATGGCTGCATCTTGAGAATCTAAAAACAAATTTAGGGGAATAATCCACCATTGTCAGTTTTAGCTGCTTTATTTTATTTCGCGGAACATGTTATTAGTTACATAAGATAGACAGGATTTTAGAAGATACTATAGAGAGATTAAAAAATAAAGCAAAACCAAGATTTCAAAATGTTGGGTTACTAAGAAAGGTAGCAAGGGCTCTATTTATGTAAATAATTGTTAAATAAAATTGGTTTAATTTAATATTGTTTTCATTACCTTCATTTAATGTCCTTAACATTTTTATTAATGCCAAATCATCAACTGTATCGCTGATGTTTTTCTTTCTAGTTGTTGCGATTTTTGAAGCGATAGCTTCCAGTTGCTCAAGTAAAACCAACTTGATCACAGACCATCTATCACGCAAGAACGAAGTTTTATCTCGCCTAGATATTTTGAAGTCCAACTCTAGCTGTTTTAATATTATAACAAGAAATTGTTAATTGAATGGATAATTTTATATTATATTTATTGTCTTCTTCTGTGAGCAATTTTTTTCATTTTATTGTATCAAAGGACATTGATTTAAAATTTTAAATCACTAAACTTACCAATGAAACGGTATCATGCGTTCGTAAATATGGAAATTTTTGAATATATTCGCTTATTGATATCTTGTTTACTGTGAACAGAACATTTCTGTCATTGTGAGAAACTTTCCAGTCATCATAAAGAGTATCTGTATTTAAAGTTGTATCCAAGTTGTGAAGAACTTCGGCCACTGCTGCATTTAAATTAGAAGCAGAAACACTTTCCTCTTGGTTATCTTTTTTTGATTTAGCTTTTTTCAAGCGACCCTTTTTTTTAAAACATCAATCGTGTAATTCAAATGTGCCCAAAGTGTTCCACATTTTTGGACACAAATACCATTTTCGGATCTAAAGGGCGAAAAATACGTGCTGAAAATTTCACCAGGAAATATTTCTTCTGTAGAATGAGCACACGCAAGAAGAACTTTATCGGAAATCTGAAATTTATCCAGTTTCTCTCCAACAGGGACTGTTTTTAAAGATTCAGTTTTCAATTTTTTGATAACAGTTCGGGTCAGAATATCTCAAGTTTCTTTGTTTAGAGTTTTGTGAATGTTAAAATGGGCCAAAACAATTTTTCCGTCCGAGTCGTTAGTTAAAAATTCTAAAAAGTTTATTTTAAAACGATTTCTACATTCATTTTCTGTTCGAGGAGAATCGCTTCCGAAAACAGTTGGTTTTTCAAATGCAACTTCCACAGATGCATCCTTTTCGAGAGTCCGTTGAAAAGCTTTGCTTTCATCGTTTTCTTGGTTGATTTCTAAATGAGATGATATTTCGACAGGAACTGGCTCCACAAACTGTTGAACCTGAAAAAGAAGTGTCACTGCAGTAAGAAAAACTGAACTTATTCTGTAAAATTCTCCGCTGTCAAATAATTTTGAACAAAACATAAACTTAAAAATGTCACTTACTGTGAACTGTTAAGGTATATTTGTGTGATTTAAACTAAACGTAATGTTTATAATTTTGCGGGAATCTAAATCTTGACGAGTTCTCCTCTGTAATGAATAGCATGACTGATTACAATTTAAATTGATATAAATATATATATATATATATATATATATATATGCGTGTGTGGGGGGGGGGGTGACTGTAACATTGTTATCAAACTTAAAATACTTATTATCATTCTGTAAAAAATTGTCAAATAGATTTTTTCATTCTCATTTAATTTAATACGGATACACCTCAAAAGTATTACGTGTATGCTCCAACCTCAATCTTTGCACTATTTTGCATCGAATTCTTAACCTCAAAACTATCAGTTCCTATATTTCGTCGAAAAATGTAATTATTATTTTTTATTTTTATCAGTACCCCTTTTCGAATTGACATTTTTAAATGTGACACAATCAATTTAAATGATTTATCATTCAATTTAATAAAAATATTTATGCTAATTTAGTCACTCAAGTTACCCCACAATTTTACAATCATCCCTATCATCCACCTCACGGTTGCAAGGCGTGGCCATAGGTGTGATTTTGTTTCGGTTCTACTGGAAGCCAGTGTCATTTTCATAGATGGCATTTACTCCAAGTGGGACCCTTGCGGAACAGTGGAAAATAGCAGTCCGATTTAAAATTAGTATGTTCTGTGATGAAAATTATTCGATCTGCGTGGTACATGGTAAATTTTTACACGAACTTGCGAAATAACATTTTTTGAAGTTAAGTTGCAGTCTCTGGCGCAATTTCGCAGAAGGATTGTATCGTTAAGTCTTGGCATATTAAAAATTATGGACGGGACCTAAAACCATAAAATTGAAGGACATATTCAGATTTTCCAGGCGAATAAATTAAGTTTCTTCAAGTTTATTTTTTGTAAATAAAATCATGAACAACCATGCTATACATATTTATATATGTTTAGTTTTACAAACTATTCTGTAATTATTGACATTAAAAAAACATTACAAATGCTCATTTATAGGTTAATTTCAAATTAGATTATTAGAATTAGATGGTTCAGGTGAACCGTACTACATGCACTAGCATCACATATTATTTTTTAAAACAAATGCTGGCAAAGTATTCCAATAATTGGCCGATTTTATTCGTATATGGCTAGGACTGCGCGAGTACAATGTAGGCAACTGCCATTTAATCCCCGTGTCACACTAGCACCCCACACGGGAACGGGAAGTATTGTAACCATTTTCCTAAGACAAAAATTAGCTTATTTTCGGTTACCGTACTTTAATCTCCTTATATCTATTATCCATATTGTACAACCTTACTTTGTAATTTCACTGCGAATCCGTGAGTAATTTTTTATGGTTTGAATCAGTGAAAATCTACTGAAATTTTCACTGATTCTCAGTGGATTTTCACTGATCGAAATCTGAAAAAGAAATCACCAAATCTGCGGCGGAGCTGACTCTATGCGCTTTTCACCGAGAGAATAACCTACAGGCGGACCAAATTATGTCCTCTTTGCGCAGCTGTGGACAATTTTCTTAAGGGGGTAGCCAGGTTTGAAATTTTCAAAAATTCGATTTTTTTTCTTTTTAAGTTCCTATGTATCCTCAGAAATAAGATAGAAACCCTTTTTGACCTCACAGCGTATTAGAAGTGGCCGAAAAATAAATTACTTTGAAAGGCCTCGAGCGTTGAGAACGCACAATTTATCGTACTTCAAACTTCAAACGCATTTATCTCGAAACGTGTTTTTTCGGGCGTCGTCACCACGATTCCAGCCGATCTACTGGGCCGATTTCATTCAAATTTGTTTGAAAATATTCAGAAAAGACTTGGCTATCGCATGAACCTCGGTCTTGATTCTTTATTAATGTTTATTAACAGTTTGATCTAGTTAATGTTAAAAAAAAATGAGAAAAAAACGAAAAATCACAAAAACGTTCACAATTTGTTTATCAATCAATATTTTTTCATAATTGAGGTTCATGCTATAGCCATTTATGTGATCTTTTCGAAAAAATTTCGTTTTTGTGTTTCAGATAATGCAAAGTTGAAAAATCATGGCGATCGTTTTTCAACATAGCGTCATCAGATCGCCCAGAAATTGACCGGATATTGATGAAAAATAAAAAATAAAATTTTTCCGTTATTTAATAACATGCCTGACGACATACTAAAAAGTTGTAGATGTCGAATGATGTTTTAAGTATCGTCGAAAAAATGACACTCTAGACCACCCGCTGTTCCATGGCCAGCCAGAGGGCCCACGAATTATGTTCGCCATGAGTACACTCATGGTGGCCATGTTTCGAAAAAAAGCGCTCTGGGAGGTTCTGTACTTAGGCATTTATAGTCTGCGGTTGAAATATGAAATCGTAAAATTCAGAATTGTAGGAGAAAACCTTGTCAGAGTAATACATGGGCTAATTTTCAAGCCTGAGGAAGCGCCTTAAAGAAACATGACCCGTACACTCACTGAATGTCGTGAAAAATTGAGTGCCTACTTGAATTTCGGACACCTTCGTCCAGACAACTCCTTCTTTGACATTATCTCCGCCCAAATAACATTATCTCCGCCCAAATACGTAAAGATGCGCTTCGGTAGGTTATTTCCTCCTTGAACAGAGTATGGTATCCGTCATAGATAGCCCCGTCCTGAATGCGAGTTTCAGGCATGCACTGCTATTATTAGGTTTCCTCCTGCACCAATATGTCTATAATGGCCCTATATTCAACAAGATATGGACCCTCGTAGACAATAAAGAGGCGTGCTGGCTTCAAATGAATTTTGGCACAACTATAATATTTGTATTCCATTCCGATTTCATTCGCGTACTCATTGATGATCTTACGAGAAACTCCTAGTTGCTCTGTGTTAAAAGCATAGATCTTAAGGTCAGACATATTAGATACATGAGTGATTTTAGGCTTTTGATAGAAAGGTTTAACACAGAAGTACCCGTAAGAGGACTTATGGTTAACGTCCTGAAGTACACATCTCTAGAAAGGGACAATATTCTTCACCATTCTTTGTTTTCCAGATGATATAATTGTAGTTGTTCATAGAGACTTTCTGGGTATCCTACTAGATCTAGATCTAATTTCAAGCTTCCCAACAGACATATGGTAAATCTGTGGGAGGTTGAACCAAAAGCTTTCCAGTGGTTAACCTAGTAATTTGGGTTTGTAGAATGCAGCTTCGTTCCAGAAACATATATCAATTAGAAGGTTCTACCTACGACCCGATATACGTCTTACTTCAAGAAGCATTATTTGCTGATCTTGCGCCATAATATGACGGTTCGTCTTGAGAATCCTATCATTCAGAATAGCTATAAAAATCGTGTGCAGCACGTTCAGACAAGTTATCGGGCTGTAGTTCTTCGAACGGAGAAAAATGGATGGTCAAAGTTAGAGGATCAAAATTCAGACAGCCAGACAGTCCTTCTACATGGTCTAACGGTCCTTCCAAAATTTTTTCGCATAGTTAAAAATACTTTCATTTTATGGCCAGTCTGACTTTTATAAGAACATCAGACTCACTGTCAGGGAGAACTAAGGTATCCCTTTCGAGATGGTTAATGCGAACATCTTGTTTTCACTCATTTCGACCATCAATTTTTCACGTCGGTGATGCGCGTGAAAATTTAAAGGGTTTCGCTAATTGGCTGCAATTAGCATAAAGGACTCATGGACCGCAAAGTGGTATCCATTAAAAAAATAGCATTTTTACCCACTATTACCGTGTCAAGTAAGTGCATCTGTTGAGGATTCGTTTAAACGACTTTCTTCTGTAAGTATCTGTTTTAAATACGTAATTGTAATGTTAATATTTTCCATGACTAATGTGACATTTGTGACATGTATTTTTAATCTTTTTTAGGTTAATAACGGTTTCAAGTAGATTCTTATTATTTAAGTAATCACTCGTAATTTTAGAATTAATCGATTCACGTGTAATGAACTGCAATGAAAATACGATAAATATATATGGAGGTAATTAATCATTATCGAATAATTATTTTTTATACTCCTTATTTTAAAGTAGAATCATTTCAAATTCATTTTTTTTGTAGAAGATTCATAATTTTAATAGAAAACTTATATTCTTAGTATAAAATTGAACTTTTTTTCAGAATTTTACTTTCTTGGAGCAAAAAAAAATAATTTTGTATCTTAGAATTTAGTTATTTGGTTGAAAATGAACTTTAGATTCAAATTTTTTATTTTCGGGTTGAAATTTCTACTTTTCATATAAGAAATTTCTCTTTTTGTTCGATATAAAAATGTACCTATTTCATTCCAGATTGAAAGATCATCTTTTAAATTTTGGAACTGAATTGTTTAATTGAAAATTCATGTAGTTTGTTGAAAATTAGTATTTTTTGGTAGAAAATCAATCTTCTCAATTGAACTCATTGAAAACTCACTTTCTTGTTAAAACTTCATATTATCGGATTAAAAATGCCACTATGTTGTATAGTAAATTCGTCTATTTGCCTTGAAAATTCAATTGTTTTGTAAAAGATTCGTTTTTCTTCATTCAAAATTAATTGTTTAATGAAAATTTTAATCTTCCATTTTTGTTAAAAAAGTAATTTTTTACTTTTAAAATTAAACTATACAGCTCAAAATCTATGAAATTTCTTACAAAGGACCCCGCAGCAATTGTACATGAAATGGCTTGCAGTCGATTTTGATTAAACTTCGTAAAATTGTCGTTCTTAATGTCTCGATCAAAAGTGTTATGGGACACAACGTCCGAAAATGGACAGTTTTCGAGTTAAAGAGGGTTAAAGATCCAACCCTTTTAAGAAACATTACCAAATATCTCGAAACCTGCAGCCCTGAAAAAAAATGTTCCCTATGAAAGTTATAGGGCTCTAACGGGAAATTGCAAAGAAAGAAATGACCTTAAGACACAGGTCATTTGTTAAGGTCATTCAATGTGAACTTGTCATTTATTGCTAATATTCAGCCAATAAAGACAAGGCATAAAGAGGAAATCAATATAGAACCCATAAAGGTAAGAAATGAGAATGACTTAGTCAACAGGCAGCCAATGAAGGCAAGACATGAGCGAGATTTAGTCATTATCTAGCCAATGAAGGCAAGATTTGTCCAGAATGTTGTCAATATATAGCCAATGAAGGCATGAAATGAGCCTGATTTAGACAATACCCGGCCAATGAAGGCAAGTCATGAGTGCGATTTAGTCATTATCCAGCCAATGAAGGCAAGACATGAGCGAGATTTAGGCATTATCTAACCAATGAAGGCAAGATTTGTCCAGGATGTTTTTAATATCTAGCCAATGAAGGCATGAAATGAGCCTAATTTAGACAATATCAGGCCAATGAAGGCAAGTGTAAGTTACGTGAGTCAAGAAGGACGTGTCTTGCAAACATCCTTCTCAGGATTTTCCTTCATTGACTGGCTATTGACTAAGTCATTCTCATTTCTTGCCTGTGTTTAATCAAAATCGACCGAAAGCCATTTCATGTACATTTGCTGTGGGGTTCTTGATTCGTTTAGTCAATATACAGAGGTCTGAAGTTTTCACTTTTTCACGGGTTTCCTCACCTTCACGTTATGGTTACTTCTTCTAGGGTGATCCGATTGGACTTTAATGTACGTTCATTATGAATTAAATAAAAGGTTTGAGATTAAATATATAACATAATTTATATATTTCTGCATAGAGAACCATCTTAAAAAAGTTAAATATAATTTTAAGGTACATTAGACCTGCCAGTATTCATGCCCGAACGTTGTGGAAGTTTAACGTGGTACCCTCGAACGTGAAAATCTAAATCCGACCAAGGAAACAAAAGTGTAGGTCTCCTAAGAGACCTACACTCATTTCGTACACTGACCGTGGGACCGTGGGAAATATTGAATTTCAGAAAACGAGGTCAGTAATTATTTATTTAGACTGCTCAGCGATAATAATATACGATACATGATTGTCTAGTTAGATTCGGTACGCTGAATTTTCTTCCTAGGTCGTTACCGCAAACCTATGAAACTTTATACCCAATTGTATTAATTTCCATTTTCTTTGTTTTGAAATTTAAAATTTTCATAGGTAAATAATTACTCCAGTAACTTGTCCTAAAATAAAAATAATTAAACCGAAATTAAGAAATAATGACTTTAAAGATGTTGAATGCGATTAATCCTTATACGAATTATTTCTGTTAATATCAATAATCTAAAAATTATAATCAGCGATTAATATTTCTCGTCGATATCGTTCAAATTTCACATTTTTTTAGTAACTATAGCCTTATTGAAGATAATTCCACAGCATAATTCCCGCCTTAAAAATGTAAACCTTTAATAATGAAATCTTTTTTTAAGATTAAGTCTAGGGAATAGAAACATGTGCTTCTCCTGTCCACGCAGATGATATTCAACAAAATAAGTGTAAGATTTTTTTGAACATTTTTCTTACAATTATTTTTATGTTTTTAACATGCATAATCCATGAAAATTTCTTTTATTGAATTAACGAAAATTTTATGTAAAAAGGTATTACAGAAACAGTGTCGCCTGCAGGCGTATTAATTCCTAATGCACGAAAATATGACGTGCTTATCGACGTAGACCGAGACATAGACAGTACTCATGAACAGGAAGAAATTTTTCTAGATCACCAGGATCACCAGAATCACATACCTACCAAAAGGCAAAAATTGATAAGTGAATCAGCTGGCTCAGGAAGGGAAAACACGCGTCCCGAAATTCCCGAGTCTGAATATCATATAAGTTCTATATAATAAGTTCTACCTCCCCTAGAGGCTGTAAGACCTTGTAATTGGTGGGGAGGCTCAAGCGAGCGGGACATTGGGGTGAAATGGACCTCGGCCTGCATTCGTATGAATATGGATGAATGGATCCCAATAAACGGGCTCTCCTGGGTGTTCTAAGAAGGATCCCTTTAAACGGGCTCTCCTGGCATACATGATTGTAGTATGATAGAAGGGTGACGACACGAACCAACACGGGCTTTCTGGATCCCTGGGTCGAGGTCTCCCGCGTACCGATCTCCAATTTTTGGAATCAGCACGGAAATGAACTGCGGCCCACACAGCGACCAAGAAACAGTCCTCCTTTGGTATGGTGGCCTGCGAACAGGTATTCATTGAGTTTCTCGCTCAACGCGACCCCCCCCCCCCTAATGCATGAGTGTAGAGTGATCGTACCCATGGCACTTTGACACATAGGGGTTACGAATGTGTCCAAAAGGCCTCTCGGGACACCGGAGACTTTCCCGAGTAATTAGTCTTACCCTTGCATGCGGGTCTCTGCAGGGGCGGACCTTTTATTTCCCTAGCTACTCGTGGGAACCAAAATGGATCACGAAAATATTCTAAAAGAAGAAGGAGAAAGGGAGTTGACGGAAGGGGGAGAAGGGCTGAGTCCTAAGGGGTCTAGCATATCCCTTTCATCCCAATCTGTCTCTCTTGAACGCCTTACTCAGGCGGCGGCTGTGCCTCCAGCTCTTCTGGGAGCTGAGAGTGTAACGGCGCCTGTGAGTGAGGCAATGGAAACGGGAGTGGCCAATCAGTCCCCCAATAAGAAGAAATACATCAACGGTTCCCTGAAAAGGAGACTGAAGAGGCAAGCAGACAAGAGACACAAGGCTGTCTTTCAGCCGACGAACAGGGAGTCTTCGGGGGTTGGACTGACGGCCGCTCAGAGGGCTGACCCCCTGACTCTGGTGGTGACGGATACAAGATACCCGAACTCACTGTTTACTGCAGAGCAGTTAGAGCTCTTCAGGGAGGCTACCTGGAGGTCTGAGGTGCGATGCTAACTTCCACCATATTTTATGGGGTAGCATGGACATCAAGTCAAGAGGTAATGACCTATTGGAATACCTCATGACCACTGACTCAGATATTCTTAATACGGGGAACACCCCGTCGTTTCGTAATTCGGTCAAGGAGGAATTCATTGACATCACTCTCTGTACCAGTAGTTTTACAGATAACATCAAGGAGTGGACAGTCTCAGATAAACCCACTCTCTCAGATAACTCACTGATAGAGTTTGTGTTGGATTCCGCTGTACCCATCATCCCTAAATGAGTCAGTAATCTAAGAAGAATGGGCTGGGGTGAGTTTTCCCCAGAATTAAGAAGTGCACTTTTAGGAGTGCCCAGGTCAATTAGAGACATGGATAACCTGGAGATGGGGGTCGAGATTTTTACGGAAGCCATCGAATTCACTTATGAAAGTAATTGTCGGCCTTCAAAATTTGGAAAGGCTGAAGAGACACACTGGCGGAATGCGAAACTCGAATAACTTCGCAGGCAAACCAGAGAGAGGTTCAGACGTGCAAGTTCTGACAAAACGAAGGAACTATGGACTTCATTTACAAAGATTAGGTATGAGTATACGAGTGCAATACGTAGGGCAAAGCATGAAAGCTGAACTAACTTTTGCAGTGATATCGAGAAAGGAGAAGAGGGGGATAGACTGGATAAGCTGCTATTTCGAAATCCGGATGGTATTCGCGGCACTCTGAAATTGCCCGCTGGAGGATACTCAGAGTCTGACGGGGATACCTTGGCTCACCTGTTCAAGGCACATTTTCCGGGCCAACTGGGCCCGAAACGGCGGCTAGACAACGAGATTGTTAGCCCAGCCAGAGTCAGGTCGACCCTGAAGTCCTTCAGTCCTTACAAGTCTCCCGGTCCGGAAATAAGAATAGTAGATTTATGGTGTAAGAGGACTGAAATATCAGTCAATCCGAGTGAGTCGCATGCAGTTTTATTCACCAGAAGGTACAAGTGGGGAACCACGAGTACATTGAAATTGATTGGAGAAAAACTGGAAATCAAAGAGCAAGCTAAATATCTAGGAGACATTTTGGAGAAGGAGCTGTCATGAAACGAGCACCTAGAAAAAAAGTTCAAGAAGCTAGTAGCGATTCTTTGGCTCTCTAGAAGAGTCACAGGGAAATGATGGGGCTTGAAACACTTATGTGGCGATCCTGCTATCCAGACTAGCCTATGCGACAGTCATCTGTTGGAGCAGGATCGAACGGTCTACTGTGAATTCTTGTCTGGAAAGGATCAGGGTACTCATTCGGAGAGTAATCACTGGTGCTTCAAAGTCGACATCCACGATAGCTCTGGGGGGATTTATAGGTTTAGAGCCCCTCCATCTCACCATAAAGGCTGTGGCAGCGAAGGCGGCCTGCAGATTAAATATGGTAAACGATAGCAGTATCTCGACATTTATGCGGATACCAATCGACATCGCGAGGAGGCCAACACTGAGCATGCTCAGGGACAAAATGTCCACTCGTCGCTACCTTTTTGACAAGAAATACTGAGTTAGTCTATCCACGAAAGACTGATGGGCTAACAATCTGGGATTATGGCCTTGCTGCAGTGCGCCTATAAGGAAATCGTGTATGGCAATAAAAGAAACATTCGCATCTGCTCAGACAGCAGGGCTGATATTATGCCCATGAATGGAACAAGGACCACGTCGCTACTATTATGGAAGTGCTTTGAGGCACTGAATAAGCTAGCGACAGAAAACCGAGTCACTGTGCTTTGGATCCCTGGACACAGTGAGATCAGAGGCAATGCCCTGGACACAGTGAAATCAGGGGCAATGCGATATCGGACAGGCTAGCAAAGCTATCAGCAAAGGAGATTTTACTAGAGCTGAGTGAAAGTTGGCTGACCGAGGTACATCAGAATATGTAGGGTTTGGTATCTGGCTTTAGGCAGGCTAAACCACTTTTGGGATCGATGGTAAACCCTTATAGAGCGAAAGAAATACTCAAGCTCGAGAGGAATGAAGTCAAGCTCCTAACAAAAATGTTTTTAGGACATGGAAACCTCCGGTATCACATACATAAGATAGGGCTTGAAGAAAGTCCCCTCCGTCCTCTGTGCCGAAAGAATAATGAGACTTCTACTCATATTCTCTGTCATTGCCCTGCAATTGCGGGGAAACGTGTAGCACTCACAGGCACTTACTGCTTTAATGAGTCTAAAACATCAGCCAACAGCATGGCTGCGGTCCTCTTCCTATGGAGAGGGCTATGGGGCCACGCCTAATGTTTATAAGAAGGCGTAACGGGATCACCTTAGCATCAGGGGCTGTGACGTTTTTAACCTAGAATATTAATAATAATAATAGGTTCTATTTAATAAAAACCACGATGCATTTATATGTACAGTATTTATCGAAATCAAACCCATTTATAATTAATTTATAATTAGTTTTATTACAATTATATTTTATAACTTTTATTATATTTTTGAATACCATGTTGTATATTTTATACTTTATATTTGAATTCGTATGAAGTTATACTATTTGCATATAGGTGTCTATGTAGGATCCAACTACCACTCTTACTACCACTGTTTCATTAAAAATTGTTTAGTATCTTCTATTTTATACGTGTAAAATATTCAGTATTTGAAGAAAAAATTGTTAAATAAAAACATTTTTATAGCTTCAATTTAAAAAGTTTCAGATTCAAGAGTTCCACTTTAAGTGCGTTAATTTGTACATTGTTTCTTATTAGTTGAATTGGAAAAATGTTCAGCCTTAGAGTTCAAATTTTTTAATTTTATTGACCGTGAAAAATGTTTGCAAACCGAGAAAAATCGGAACATGACCGGGAATTATTTTTTTCGATTCAAATAACCACCCTGACATATATACGTACATACTTAAAAATCAGTTGTTTTACAAAGCTTTATTTTTGTGCACAAACATCTTCACGTTCATTATGACATTATAGAACCAAAATGGCAAAAATACAAAGAAAAAACATTTTTAAGACGAAACTCGAACAGAGTTTTATTTAGACGGCCCTGATTGTTTATAGTTTGGCGAGCCCCGAGCTAGTATAAAGACGATAAACGGTTTCAATAGCGGGACTGCAGTATATTTCTCTTCCACCTTGTTATTTTGAAAGTAAAGAAGCTGTCTCGCTGATATTTTGGATTACGACAGAAAATATACCAGCACACTGAGGTCTAGCAAGAGCTCCTCAAGGGAGAGTTGAGTCAAGACCGTATAGAGATTATTTATTGTCCCAAGCGCACATGAACCCAAAAGCATCGAAGGCCTCAAGAGCGCGCGATTTTCAAAACCAAATCTCGAACCTTTTTCTTTTCTGATTATAAGAAAACTGTAAATTGATTGTATGAAGCCTTTAAATAATCAAATACATTATAGTTAACCTCTAAACACATTCATACATCCATTTAACGTCAATTAATGCATTTCAACACATTTTAATATTCCCGTATGGAAAAATTTCGTGGCAGTCTTGAATCATGCTACAGCCAGTACAGTTTTCCTCAAGTCTGTCTATTCGCGCGATACTAGCGCTGTACATTTTTACTACGTGTTTGATTTAAACCTTTTTCCTGTCTAGTCCCAGTTTCGGTGCAATATAATTGCATAAATTCTCAAGTAATAATTAAATATACACTATTACATATTTAAGACAATAAATAATAATTATTGATGGTGACTGAAATCTTAACCCTTAAAGGTGCCTATGGGGTCGTTAGTGCGCTGACACTTTATATTGAAATTCACGAAGTTAGTTCTTATTCAGTTTTTAATTCTTTTCAATGTCTTGAAATGCAAAAGTCATTTAACAAGAAAAATGATCTCATAACAAGACCCTTCCGGGAAAAATATTGAAAAGCTTTTTCGCAATAAAAAATTACGGCTGGAGTTTTCAACGACCTACCAAAGTAAGGGGACCTTTAAGGGTTAATATACGAACTGTATTCTTTACAACGATTTTTTTAAGGACTATTTAAAAACAGTTTTTTCAATTGTATTCTATAGTAAAGTTATAATAAATTTATATTACATTTATAATAATTTTAAGTCAGTATCTACGCATACCAGGAAAATCCAACTATACTCACCAAAATTGCGGTACAAATAGCCCCTTTTTAAGCTCCCCATATTCGCAACGAAAAACTGGCTATTCGTACTGAAATTTCAGTACACGCAGCTACGGTCTAATTATAATGCGTATAATGTTATGCATTATATTAATAATATCCCTGAGAATCAAATTTTGACTTAAATAATTTATTTAAATTATTTATTGATTGCGTAAATGATAGTTTATAATAAGTAATTAATTGTTTACGCAATCTTTGTTTATGTTTAGAAACTGATAAGTCAGCAGTCTTAGAATGTTCGAATCAGAATCATGTAGAGGGCTTTTTTAAATAAAAACGTTTATAATAAACGTTTGACAGTTTACATTGAAACTTGGGCGATTTGGAATCAACCCACTTTAGGCCCCGAAATTAATGGAACGCCATCTACTATCTAGTTACGAATTTATAAATTAATAAAATTAAATCGTACAAATAAAATTTGTCCTTTTCATATTGAAGTCTGAAATTTTCAGGAACTTTTGGTAGGAAATTTAAACTGTTCATAAGAAATTTCGAAATTTATCCATATACAGTCTGTCAAGTTAAAGCGTGGGTGGCTTTACTCGCAGTCGGTAAGGTGTATCGACATGATTTTGGTGTCAAAATATTAAGAAGAGCTCCCT
>NC_046660.1:119822349-119825438 GCF_010883055.1 Belonocnema kinseyi | reverse complement strand
TGAAAGAGGGAGCTCTTCTTAATATTTTGACACCAAAATCATGTCGATACACCTTACCGACTGCGAGTAAATCCACCCACGCTTTAACTTGACAGACTGTACCTTCCTCATATAAATAAGGACTTAATTATTCATTTTTTATCTCATATCCGAGACTTAGCTACAACTTCGTGATGTTTTCGAGGATACATTTTTTCTGTGTACATCAAAAGTTCCGCAACCCAAATTATGTACTAGATATCCGGAAATTTATTTTTTTGTGCTCATACGGCTTTTTTCTATTTCTAATGAACTGGAAAATATCCGTATTAGACTTCTAAATAATAAAAAAAAAATATATCATTTACTTATTAATTATTTCTTATCTAGCCATTGGACAGTCATCCTGTGATGCGTCAGTGTCGACTCAAGGTGGACTAGACAGAAATAGTACAGCGCTACGAAATTCGTCTACACGGGTGTCGCGAGAAGATTCCAGTCAAATGCTTTATTTCAATAGCACGTTCATTCCGCAACATTGCTCCGACCTAGGTTGCTTATAATCTCTCTAGCGATCACCCAAAGTGGAGAGCCGTCCAAAATTATCATGTAAAGCTTCCTGCTCGGGCCCATTAGTATCAAAGGACTTTTATTTCACGCGTGATTCACTACACTGACACTAGTCCTAATGCAGTTTTTATAAACTATTTCTAGTCACACTTTCCTGTCTCAGCATATCTCTCTAGCTTCCTTTACGTACATGCATTTTATCATTCAAGCTCTTGTGTTTCTATCGCTTCTTATCTCTTATATCTTAAGGTATTTCTTTCACATATGTTAACTAGTTTCTGTTCTACACTACATTTTTAATGTTTCATCTCATTACTCACTTTATTCAGCAGTGTTTTTCCGCACATCATGCGCCGGAATTTCATGGTAATCGCGTTAACTTGACTTATCCTTTTCTTGGTAGGCCGAGGTCTCGCTGCCGTACATGTAAATCATAGTCTGCATAAATAGAGAATTATATATTGCCCTATTAACTTCACTTGATATATCTTTACTTCTGATCATAGGCCTCGCTCTACTGATAAAGTTCTTACTCTAGTTTATACGCCTACAATTTGACCGAGCAAAGAACGAAGATTAAATTTCTCGTTAAACTCCAAAAAACGGCCCGGAAATCTGTGAATTTTTGAAAACAGTGTATGGGGACTCTAGTATGAAACGTAGCGCAGTTTTCAAGTGGATAGACATCAATGAGCCTCGCACCAAAAAAGCTCGCAAAAGTCGTTCCAAAATCAAGTCGGTACTTGTGGTTTTCCTCGATGTTCGCGGCATTGTATACATCATGAATATGTCCCAAAAGGCCAGACAATCGCCGGAGGCTACTATACGGAAATTTTTACGGCGCTTGCAAGCTCGTGTGCGGCGTTTACGACCAGAAATGTACAAGGAGAGCAGCTCGATCCTTCACCATGATAACGCTCCGGCTCACGCGTCCATGATTGTGCGCTAGTTTTTGGTAAAAAACAAAATTACGACCATGGAGCATTCTCCCTATTCTCTTGATCTTGCACCGTGTGACTTCTTTCTATTTCCAAAAGTCAAAATAACCATGAGGGGCAAGCATTTTCACGATGTTAAGACCATTCAAACTAAAATGACATGGTGTTTCAAGAACCTGACTTCAGATGATATGGAGCATTGTTTCTGCGAATGGGAGAAACATTGGAAGAAGTACATTAGTTCTCAAGGACAGTACTTGGAAGGTGATAACAATGCTGTGTAAAAATAAATAAATTTGTAACTTTTATACTACAAGTCCACGAACTTATTGTCCACACATCGTATGTGCAATGATTTTAAATAAACAAAAATTGTTCACCTTCCTTACCTCTGCCTGAAATATCCGACCGATTTACATTGTATTTTGATAAAAAGTCAGTTGTAACATATTCTGGAACATCGAAACCCGAAGGCCCCAACATCGTGCGATTTTCAAATGCGAGTCTTGAATCTCTTTCTTTCTGAATTTTTCGCGCGTTAGCCGAAAACTCTGGGATACAGTCTGCTTTAGATGTGTATTAGCTAAAAAGAAGTTCTGTGACTCAACTCTCCCTTGAGGATTTCTATAGGTCTAGCAAACTGAATTTTTTAAAAATTAAATGCAATTTTCCTTCAGTTTTCTTGCTCGGACACAAAACTTTGTACACTTATACACAGAAAAAATTAGTGTTTTAATTTGGCTTAGGCTTATTTTCTTTTAAAGAGATTTAAAAATTCAGCTATATTCACTGCAGGGGTTCGAACGAAATTAAGGGGCATTGTTGAATATTTGCCAATTATTTCGATGAATTTAAAAGAATTTGGCTAGAAACGAAGCTTAGTTTAAAAATTATTAAAAAATTAGGAGCCTACGAATGCACAATGTCAAAATTATGTGTTAATCGTATTTTATATGAAAAAGAACGTAAAGAAAAGTAACGAAACTTTCGTTACGTTCTATTTTGTTTCTTTCCACATAAAACTTTAACGAAACACAAATTTCACAATGTGCCTCCGTAGCTGCATTATTTTTTTGTGACTTTTCGTACTTAGCATTATTTTCAGGTACATTATATAGAATTTTAGGAAATAATTGGAAAATATCTGAAAATGCCCCTTAATTTCGTTCGAATCCCTGGTTCCCTGTCTTGTCTGCAAATTTTCAGGAAGTGATTTCTATCTCTTTAGGCTTATTACAGCCATCTATATTGATTACGATAATATAAAAACTAAGGACAGATTTCTAACTTTCCAATAAAAAAATGATTAGTTGGGCCAGCTGCCACGGTCATCACAAAAGTATGTAAGTTTCCCTATTTCGGAAAAAATGGTAATATTATTTATTCAAGAAAAAAACAACAATGATTTGAAAGATACGGATCGAAAGTATTTTTCAACATAGTCATCGAGTCTCTCCTGGCACTTTGCGAAGTGAGATGAGAGTTTTTTCAAACCCATAGTACGAGGGTGGATTGATAAGTTTCCGGCCTGACCAAGAAAAACAACGTTTTTAAGAATTTTTTTTTTTTATTTCTCAACATAATCTCCTCTAAGGCTGATAC
>NC_046660.1:119813443-119822249 GCF_010883055.1 Belonocnema kinseyi | reverse complement strand
GCTATCTAAGGATGGTACTATAGAACGCCACCTCAAGGTAGGCCTAGTGGCGCCATCTCTTGGTCAGGCCGGAAACTTATCAATCCACCCTCGTATATCACTGCGGGTCCAAATTGTGCAGCCATTCGTCAACGAGGCTCTTGACTTCTTTATTATATTATATCCATTAGAGAAACGTTTTAGTAAAGTCAATTCAGAAGTTGAAATTAAAAAAGCTTAGAACCCGGCGGCTTCCCACCGATTTTGACGAAACCCTTTGCATTGCTTTGCTAAATATGACTAGAAATTTTGTTTGGAAAAGTTTGTACGCTGATTTGAAAATCGATTTTGTTTTTTGAAAATTTCCAAAAATCGATGAAAAACTTGAGTAGCTTGAATAAATTAAGCCCTAGAGCAACGTAAATATTGTGCATATTTATATTGGAGTTGCTTCTTACGAATTTCAGGTAAAAATTGTATTCTCTTCGGTTGCTGCGCGTTTTTTTTCGTTTTATTTGCTGCAAGTTTGAGTGCGTCTAGGGCTCGCGACTAATAGTGCTCCCGCTGCACGCTCGATAATATATTTACCGACTTGGGTCAGATCGGGAACACAATTTTGTAGATTTTAAATTTTGTCCCCTTCAGACCCGGGCCTAACAGCCAATTTTGACAGTAGATGGCGCTCCATTAATTTCTGGGCCTAAAGTGGGTTGATTCCAAATCTCCCAAGTTTCAATGTCAAGCGTGATACCTCAAAAATATTTCACTCAATAATTGAAAAAGTGACCAAATAAGTGAAAAAAGCCAAAAGCAATAGCAAGTAAATTTATCAAAAATGTTAAAAGGACACCTAACCTCGAAATAAGGTTATTTATTTATAAGAAAAGAAGCAGAAGTAATATTTAATGCTTTAAATGTTCAAACCAATTCTATAAACAATGACGTAATAAACATGTTTATCTTCACGCATTTGTATGTGATTTGATATAATCGATATTTGAATATAACCTTCTTATTATAGTATAGTCGATTTTGTAGAAATAACCTAAAGGGCCTGTGCAATATTATAATCCACTTATTTCAAAATAACTTTTTACATTTAAGTTTAATACGTTTTCATATCGTGATCTGTTTGATAATCTAGTTTTTATATTCTCAAATTTCAGTTTAGGAGCTGATGCATACGATTTTAGTATTATTTTATTTGAGAATCCTTTTTTACTTAAAATAATAAAAATAAATTAATATAGGTCCAATCGGGACTAGACCGGGTTATCTCTGGACGCTGCGTTTGGGCCCAGACCGGGTATCGCGTTTCAATTCGAGTCTGACCCCATCTAGATAGCCCGATTTGGACCAAAACTACCCGATCTAGCCCCGATCAGATCCATATTGGAATTTCTGCACAGGACATTTGTGCGCAGGACTTTTAACATTAAAGGTCAACAAATCGACAACTCTACTTTTGTGACTGAATTCTCTCTAGTTAAAGCTCCTTCGGCTTTAGCGAACACATTCTCATTACGTATCTCATGCTTCGCACTCGGCTTTCTTCACAATGTGAACTTTTCTATACTATTATATTAAATGTATATTATATTTATTTCTCCACCTCAGGCTTGCACTGCTTATTCTGATATTGCAAGATAATGTATAAATTTTATTTTTTTATGATTACATAGAGAAAAAGATATCGCACAATGATATCGCAAAACCTCTATATTGAAATAAAGCGCAATATGATAATGTACAAGCAGGTTCCGGAGCTTTGTACGATATTGTAATGCACTAGAGGGAGCCTCCTTGCATCTCACGATTCGGGGTCCTTGATTAACGTAAGTCCCCTCGCCTCTCACGATTCAAGGTACTCAGGGAATCATCTTTTAATTAAAGTAAGTGCTCAAAATGATGATCGTCGGCTTCAATGCACTTATTAAGACGTAATTCAAATGAATTTACACAACGGAGAAGTGTATCTTCTTGAATTTTAGCACATGCACTTGTAATTCAGTCAATCATATTCTCACGTGTTGTTGGTTTTTCTGTGTACACTTTGTCTTTCAGATAGTCCCACAAAAAGAAATCTGGTGAAGTAAGATCTGGCGATATTGCAGGCCAATTTATCGGACCGCATCTACCTATCTAGCGACCATTAAAATCACGATCAAGAACTTCTCGTGCTACCGCTAAAAAGTGTGTCGGACAACCATCATGTTGAAACCACATGTTCTGCCGTATTTCTAAGCCTAAGTCTTCAAGCAATATTGGCAGTTCATTTTGCAAAATGTCTTCATATTATGAACCATTTAAGTTTCCTTCGATAATCTTAGTAAAAGACGACTCGTCAAAGAATTATGCAAACGAAAAAGTTGAGATTTTGTTATGTCTATTTACGTGCCCACTGACAAAAAAGCTACACGAGTTTCGAAAACAACGCCATAAAGTTCTTGATATAAAGAGACATGATACGGATGAAATTTATCACGTTTCAACATTTTCCAAAGACTACTCTAAAACATTCCAGAATCACGAGCAATTTCTCGTGTACTAGTGTGAGGATGATTGGCCAATGCAGCTAATACAGTAATTTCATTATTTACTCCAGTGACTGTTGTTGTACGGGTCTGTTTCTTAGGTTGAACACTTCCATCGGTAGTAAATTTGGTAATAGTACGATGAAATGAAAGCACGTGACACAATTCTGTTTGGAAAACACTGAGCATAAAAATTGACAGCATTATCAAGATTTCTTCTAGCTTCTCCATACACCAGAACCATTTTAATTTTTCTCGTACTGTTGGATACTCCGTTGTAAAGTAGTATTCGGAATAATATTTGACTTATCTAAAATGAATTTTTTCTAATTCACTGTATTTAAGAAAAGAAAAAGTAAACACTTTTGTAATGCTTCGAAATCCTCCGCTGACCTCAATCTACAATAATGCCAGAGCTACTGTTTAGAAATATTCAGGAAACACTGTTAATGTAGACTTATTACTTAATAATTACGTCTCAAGTACGTACATACGTTTTGGCATGTTTTTCAAAATAATAATTACCAAAGAGATCCGAAGCTCTATTGCCCTTATTTCTAACCGACTTCAAAAAGAGTAACAGTAAATTGAAGAAAAATTGAATTTCGTCGATTACAGCGCCATCTATCGCGAAACGAGAAAATTTTTGGAGTCAAATCATACGCATTTTTATCCAAAGAATCTGAATATGCAACAAAAAATAGGGGTTCCCATTTAAGATTTCGAACTTCCCCCCACCCCGACCTCCAGGGGGCGGTGTGGATAAACCGATTTTAACATCATTGTATGTACTCCTCAGAGTGATTCAATTTTGATTCATAACATTTGTTCATGGGGTGCCTATTTTTCGATATACAGGGTGTCTAGAAAGTCTTGGGGCTGTTGGATATTTCCTCAGGTAAAATATTTTTCAAAAAATTTTAAGCCATTCCTGAAGTAAATTTCAACGAGGAATTAAATGGTGAACTTCATTTTGACCTTGAAGTTGATCTTTATGGCTTTTTGAAGGTCAACTTTGTTTTTTTAAATGGAAACCCGCCTTTTTACATCTGCAATCGATAGAGCGAAAAACTCTATGTTTAGGTACGTACCCAAGTCATAAGTCAATTGTAACGGTCAAGGTCAGTTAGAGGTTATTTGAAATGAACAAAGTTTTCCAAGAGGTCAGTGTAATTCCTGAAGCAAATTTGAACGAGAAATTCATTGGTGAGTTCTGTATTGATCTTGGTTACATTATTTTGAATATGGTAAAATCATAAGGAAATTTTTCATTAAAAGTACCAGGTGTTCTGGTGAGAGTTCTGTTCCTCCCCGAAGAGTTATACAGCCCTATACCGTTTTTCGATACCTAAGTCAATACCCAAGGCGATACCATAAGTCCCATACTGTTTTTGCATACGAATATTACGAATCGAAACTAAATTGACGTATTACGAGTACATACTTACTATCTTTCGCTAAAAGATTATTACGGCGCAAGCTAAACTTTCGGAACGAGAGAGGGTATCTGTATTAATCATGCGTGGTTGGGGATATCGAGTTGATATTATGATAAAGTGCGTTTGTTTTTTAATAGCACTTTTCGTAATAGAGAAGAGTGACGTTGCTCCTGAGACACTGTGAAATATTTTAAAAGGCATTAATTCCTATCCTTACAAAGTTCATCTGGTACAAGAGCTCAATGAAGACGATCCTGATCGCCAAGTTGAATTTTGTGAAATTATGATGGACAGAATTGATAGAGATCCTCTTTTCTTATACATTACAGTATTTTCAAATGAATCTACTCAAACTTTAAAAGGTGAAGTTAACAGGCAAAATTGTAGATATTGGTCCGACACAAATTGTGATTGGATGTTGGAGAGTCACACACAATATCCATTAAAGATTAATGTTTGCCGATAATTTTCAAAGTTTTCAAATTTTCAAAATACTTGGTTCCCGCAGGACGGAGACACGGCTCATTACGGTAGGGAGGTTCGAGCATATTTGGATAATCAGTTTCCTCAAAGGTGGATTGGAAGAAGGGGTGAAATCGAGTAGCCTGCTAGATCTCCTGATCTGACGCCTCTCGCCTATTTTTTGGGGGGTTATTTAAAGAGCAAAGTATACTCAACGCAACCGCAAGACTTAAATGAACCGCAGAATCGGATTCTGCAACAGGCTACTTTGATTGACTTGGAAAACTTTGTTAATTTCAATTAACCTCTAACTGAACTTGACCGTTACAATTTACTTATGATTAGGGTACGTACCTGAACATAGGATTTTCCGCTCTATCGATTGCAGATGTAAAACAGGGGGTTTCCATTTCGAAAAACAAAGTTGACCTTCAAAAACGCATGAAGATCAACCTCAAGGTCAAAATAAAGGTCACCATTGAATTCCTCGTTGAAATTTACTTTAGGAA
The DNA here is from genome assembly GCF_010883055.1 of Belonocnema kinseyi. Classification (NCBI taxonomy): domain Eukaryota; kingdom Metazoa; phylum Arthropoda; class Insecta; order Hymenoptera; family Cynipidae; genus Belonocnema; species Belonocnema kinseyi. The sequence continues at coordinate 119,817,326 of NC_046660.1, read as the reverse complement.
TTACACTGACCTCTTGGAAAATTTTGTTAATTTCAAATAACCTCTAACTGACCTTGAACGTTACAATTGACCTATGACTTGGGTACGTACCTGAACTTAGAATTTTCCGCTCTAGCGATTGCAGATATAAAAAGGGGGTGTCCATTTAAGAAAACAAAGTTGACTTTCAAAAAGCCATGAGGGTCAACTTGAAGGTCAAAAGAAAGGTCACCACTAAATTCCTCGTCGAAATTTACTTCAGAAATAACCTTTGCTTTTTTGAAAAATATTTTACCTGAGGAAATATCCAACTGTCCTTATCCTTGTATGCGGGGCTCTACAAAGATGGACGAACCCCTTTCCCTAGATTCTCGTGGGAACAACAATGACAACACGAAACATAGTTGCAGTAAGTGCGAGTCAAAACAACAGAACGTGCAGGGCTCCCGACAATGTGTCGGCCAACAATTCCGACCACTCTAGAGCTGGGGGAGCCAATGAAGATGGATCGACGGAATCTCCAGACCGTTAGGTGGACAGAGCAACTAAATCGCGAATTTCTAGAGTGCTACGATGCGAGTGTGGCCCCTGAACGGCGTCACATGGCACGACTGCGTGCTCTGTGGTGTGAGAACCACCCGGAGCTATCGCACTTTCCGCATCAACGGCTGCGAAACCTTGCCGAAGTACTCCAAAAAAGGGGTATGTAAGCGAAACGCCTGCTCTACCGCAGCTAGAACCAGCCTGAAAGCTTTGCTTTATGACCCGGAGAAACAACAATACCCAGGTTTCTCTCAAGTCTAAAGATCTGGAATAAAAGTATGACGAGCTTCGTGGAAATTTTTGCGAAGAATCCGACTTTTGGACTATGAATTGCTGCGTATATAATACAGCGAGAGCTTTGTCCGATGCGAACCCTAAAATAAAACCAACGGTGGATAATACGACCAAAAGACGAATGCATCAACTCGCCATAAAGATAGGCTGGGCAAGACAGTACGCGTCCAGCATTCAGTGTGTGATTGCCTACATCACATCTGGCAAGAATTTTACCGCCAAGGTTCGAAAGTTTGCGCGCCAATTTCGGACCCGTTAGCACACACTTAACAACTCAAAGCTGCTGACCATCAGGCAGCATATTGTTTAGAGAATACGGATACTATCTGACGCTGAGAGAAGTCTAGAGCGGAGAGAGAGGTGGTCAGAAAAAATCAACAGTTTCTCTCTAAACCATCTCGACTCTTCCAAGACCCTTTAGTTACTGTCGACCACTCGCCCAAACAGGAGGAGGTCGAAGCATTTTGGATAGAACTCTACAAAGTGCAGCATAGAGTGGACGAAGACACAGATAACATAAATAGCTCCAAGAAGCTGTGTGATGCCCTCAAAAATCCTGATGAAGAATGACCACTCATCACTACCGAGGAGGTGAAAAAAGTATTTAGATGGATGAAGAACTATTCTGCTCCGGGACCAGATGCTATCAAGAGCTTCTGGTGGAAGAAGTTTTTTTCAACCCATCAACATTTGGCTCGTATTTTCAGCTCATATTTAAAGTCGGAAGAGCCAATTCTGGAGTGGTTAATGGAAGGCCACACGATACTTCTGCCGAAAATAGGTAACTTAGCTGAACTGAAGAATTACAGGTCAATCACATGCCTGAACACACCGTATAAGATATTCACAGCAATCCTAAAGGATATGATTGTTCGGGCAATTAAACCTATGTGGCAAGAAATAGATGCGTCTGCAAAGATGCAGTATACTACCAGCGTGACCAATCGATGGCCTGGTTTGATTACCGGCAAGCTTTCGGTTCGACCTCCCATAGACTTATCATGTGTTTTTCGGAAAGCTTAAAGGTTCATCCACAAACCTTGAGGTAAATCGATAGATTAATGCCGCTTCGGAAAACCAGATTTACTATCTTATCTGGAAAAATTCGTGTGACAACTAACAAGGTCATCTTGCAGAGAAGTGTCTGTCAAGGCGACACCATGAGCCCACTCCTTCTTTGCCTCACATTATTGCACTATCTCTAGCACTTCGCCATGTCGACGGGTATTTTTGCGCAAACCTGCAGATCGAATGTACAAGATCACCTATTTATTTTACATGGATGATCTTAAGATGTATGCTAAAAACTAAGGGCAACTAAGCTCCAGGGATTGTCAAACAATATAAGAAGGAAATAGAAATAGAATTTGAGTTAGACAAATGCACCAAGGTTTATTTGAAGCGAGGAAAACTTAATGGCATCCCTGAAGACCCTGAGCTCGTCGATTGAGGCGTGCCACAGAGTTGCATTCTGGATGTGACATCTATAAAGGATACTCTCCGAAGCAGACACAAACGTCTCATCCGACAGATTTGGTCTTCCGAACTGTCGGCAAGGAACAAAGTATCTGCAACGAACATGCTTGCCGTCCCGGTACTACTCTATTCATTTGGAGTAGTTCCATGAACGAAGAACGTGCTCAAATCTCTTGATATCGGGACAAGAAAGGTTATGCACATGAACAAAAGCATGCATCTTGAGTCTTCCGTTCCGCGACTTTACATCTCACAACGTCAAGGGGGTCGTGGAATATTGAGTCTTGAATGTCTTCACAACAGCAGTATTCTGGGTACAGCACACAGAGTTGCAAATGGAAGAGACCCTCTTCTTAAAATGGTCAGGAATCACGAAGAAGTGGGCAAAGGAGCGTTTCTGTACAAAGCAGCGGAGGAGGCTGCTGAAACACTCGCACTTGACTTCAGTATTAGGGGTGAGCAAAATGCATCAAATCTTATCTATCTCAAGTACTCACTCCTGAAAGCCCAGATTAAGAAAGCACAAGAGAAAAACTTTCGTGAACAGCTCCTCTATAAGAGGATGCACGGTATCTTCCACAGAAATGTGAAGGATCATTCAATGACTTGTGAGCTAACGTTTGCTTTCCTTAAATCGCCCGGATTGAAGTCTGGTATAGAGGGTTTCATTTTTGCATGCCAAGACGATGTCATTTCCACCTTTACATACCGTCGCCACATTTTGTGCCAAGACATTCCCGATGATAGCTGCAGGGCGTGCCATGTACAACCCGAGCATTTAGCTCACATACTATCTAGTTGTCCAACTCACGAGGGAACGACCTACATTCAAAGGTACAATGTGGCACTAAGAGTGCTTTATTACTATCTCTTTCACTCCTTCGGCATTAACCTTAATATCGCTCCTCTAAATACTCCTAGGGAAATTGAGTCAATTGTCGAGAATGTGAAGTGCCGCATATACTGGAACTTTATATTCTCGACAATTGTTTCTGTTGCTCACTCGAGGCCTGACATGGTTCTTCTTGACTTCGACAAGCGTACCATGTTCGTTATCGAATTTTCGGAATCAGCTGACAAAAACATCATAGCCAAGGAGAATGAAAAGAAAGAGAGGTATAGAAACCATATAAGGGAGTTTCGACGATTGTACCCGGAATACTCTGTAAAACTGATCGTCCTTATCATCGGCGCTCTTGGAGTTGCCAAGCTTTCACTTGATAATGGCCTAAAAAGCATTCCTGCGTGTCAACAAGATGCTAGAACACTTGCGGGAAAAATGCAGAAGGCGGTTGTCCTTGGGTCGCTCCGTGTTCTTATGGTCCACGAGGCTTTTGCAGGATCGTCGTATTGATTCCTTTACAGACTGTAACCACCTATCTCACGGTTGTGAGACGTGGTTATGGCTGAAATTTTACCGCGATTTCGCTGGAAGTGGGTGCAATTTTTCAGATTAGCACCCGCTCCCGGCGAAATCCTGCGGTTATCCTATATACGAGGGTGGATTGATAAGTTTCCGGCCTGACCAAGAAAAACAACGTTTTTAAGAATTTTTTTTTTATTTCTCAACATAATCTCCTTCAAGGCTGAT
>NC_046660.1:119810337-119813343 GCF_010883055.1 Belonocnema kinseyi | reverse complement strand
TTAACAAGTTCAAAAGTGGCAATTTTAATGTGAGAAACGCTGACCGCGGCAAACCACCGAAATCGTTTGAGGACGTCGAATTGCAGGCTTTGCTGGATGAAGGTATATATATCTATATATATAAAGTAAAATCTTGCAATGTACGATGTCACGATTTCACGCTATTATAATGCGACAATTACGATATATAGCGCAGGAATTACGGTATACGGTATCGTATATTGCAATTCACGCGATATCCTTTTCTCCGCGTACTTTAATATTCGCTCCATATTGGGTACTCACTTTTATTCTCAGTTACCATGAAAAATCTTAAATTTCATGAAATTTATATTAATATAATTCATAATTTGTGTTGGTATTGAAACATACGTCTTTTCTTTACCTTGTTTAGAATTTCTTTTTTAAGGGAGCAACATATAAAAATGTTGTTATTAAACATTTTATTGCAAATTGTGTCGTTTTCCAGCAATATATTTTATTTATTTTTAATGTCATTTTTATCAATTCAAAGAAAAAAACGCATCCTGCCGTAAAGTGGCTCGAAGAAAATCTATAGATATAAATTAGGCGAAAAATTTTATTAGTTAAAATGTTATTGTAGTTTCTGTCGTCCCAAAAAGTTAATCTTTTACCATATGAAGGTATTCTTGAAACAAAAGTTTATAACAAATTTGCAGATCTTTTTTAAATGCCCAATGTTTTTTCATTTATGTGTTTTCGTACCATGCATCGTTTTTCCAAAGATTTTATTTTCTTAATGCCAATGTTATTTTGCACGCTTGAACCAGAAACGACGCATTCTATCAAAGAATGACAAGACAAAGTATATTGTTAAATGAAGGGCTAATAGATATTATATCTTTTTTATATAAAACAAATTTTCCTTCTAATTTGTTTCGTAGCTTGTTTCGCTGGTCTAAAAATTTAATTTTTGTATTTTGAATGCTGTTTTGTACTAATAAAATAAAAACTAGGCGCCCTATCAAAAAGTGAATAATATCAAATTTGTAGATATTGTTTTAGTGCACAATTTGTATGCATTCATATTTTGTCTTATCTTGCATAGTTTGACTGAAAAATGGATTTTTTCATTATTTATGGTGCCGTCAAAATTTGAATTTTCAATTTTTAGAAAAAATTCAAAAAGTTGTTATGATAATCTTGTAGGACTTTTAAAAATAACGTTTTTCTTTTCATAACTTTTTTCAAATCGTGCGGTATTTAGCTTAAAATTTTCATGTTCTTTTAATTTGGTGAGTAACTGTGTTTTTATCAAAAAAAGTAATTAGGATAACATGTTATTTTTTTCAAGTACTATGAATAACCGTGCAGAGAATTTATGAATTAAAAAAAATGGTTTGAAAAGTTCTCAAAATGATCTCACTTGTTAAATTTTTATCCAAAATGCCTGGCTAACAAACTTAACCTTTAGTTTTTGACACTAAAAGAGAGTGCTAAAGGCGAATTTAGTAGATTAATTGTTTCCTAAACTTAGGGTGCTAACATTTGTATAGTAAATCTAAAAATTCGGTCTATGAAATAGTAATTAAGAGGCTGAATATTAAACTTCTTGTACATGTATATTGATAATCTCTTAAAAAAGTCGAGTAATTTTAATTTAAACAAATTTAAAATGATTTTTTCCGTAATTTGCAATTCTCAAGAATAAAGCATAATATTTTTTCTAGTTCAACATACATTATATTGGGTTATAAGGGGATGAGTTCAATTTAGCGAATAATCAAGCCACCTAACCTAAAGTCAGCGGTTTTCTCGTTAAAATTCTGACATTTCCAGAGAATTTTGAAGAGAACCCTACGCGTACAATGCACTTTGATTATAAATATGAATTTAGTCGATGAATTGTAAGTTATTACTTTAGTTTTAAATATTTGTCTCTTTTTGAAAATAATATTTGAGACTTGAATTTATCTAAGTTCCAGATTTTTGCATTACTTCCCTGAAGAATGCATAAAGTATGGACACGGAGAAAAAGATATCGCAAAATCTCTGTATTGAAATAAAGCGCAATATGATAACGTACAAGTAGGTTCATGCGATATCGTTTTCTCCGTGGACGTTGCATAATGAAAATTAAACAAAATTTAAAATGATTGTGGTCTTGTTCATACAGTATTACGGTTTCTGGTTGTAAAAATACTGGACATAAAACATCATATTTGAATGGAATATAAAGGTTTGATGATTTTACAATAACATGATATTCATACGAAAAACAGAACGTGCCTCCTTCGGAATTGTGAATACTTGCCATATTTACACCCTCGAAAGCATCGGAGAAAGGAAATCTGTAAAATGTAGCGCGGGTAGGTATTTAAGAAGCATATCCTCCCGAGTTGCCATTGTAAGCCGGATACTTTTAGACAAGCAAAAGAAATCGGTGTAGGATCTATATTGATCGTAAGCGGCTTGCTCCATAGGCTATACTATTGAGCTCGGACTATAAGTATTTGCGTTCCGATGGTTCACACCTTGATATAATGCCCTGTCCAAAAAGCAGTACACATTTGGCGACCATTATAAATTTACAATGCTCCCTGTTCTTACACCCCAAACGAATACGGCCGCCTATTGTATAGGTTTATACACTTCACGAGCCTACGCCTGCTGCGGTAGTGGTCTTCATAGGTATATATATATATATATGCTACTCGGTTAAAATTTATCCAGAAGGCAAATTTTTCTACATTATTTTCAAGTCTATTACAATAAATATATATTAGAATAATTCCTGTGCCTTTGTCTGGGACTACTTTTTCAGATATAGCAAAATAAAGCGCAAACTTTAATTTCCATGATAACTCTTATCTTTGAACCTTACCATATTTCCTTATTTTTAGCTTCCCGGAAAATGTATTATTTTAATAAATGTATATTATTAAAATTCATGATGTAAATTCACATTGAAATAGATATTTGTTTTTATTTAATATATTTAAATTAATATTTAATAATTTTGTTATTGAAATTTTTATTTTTTTA
>NC_046660.1:119806416-119810237 GCF_010883055.1 Belonocnema kinseyi | reverse complement strand
TATACGCAGTGTATATGGTTGCGGAATTTTCCGTAACTCTAACCCCTTTTCCAGGTCATTCAGAGCTAACGTTACGGAAAATTCCGTAACCATAGACAGTGCCTCAAAAATAGACAAACAATTTTTCTAACTAACATTTTATTCAATAGTTTTTCCAAATATTTTTTTTATAATTCCTGTTGTTTTTTACGATTGAAACAAAGACTACGCGTACTATCAAAAATTTAATAACAAAGTATGTTTAAATCAATTTTGGGTAAGCAAATTTTGTCAACTCATTTTTTTCGTATTTTCTGGCGTTTATTCAAAAATTTTATTTTTCAAATTTTTTATGTTATTTTTGACGATTAAAAGAAAAAGTACGCGCCCTATCAAAAAATAATGAACCAAAAGTTTGTACATATTTTCTGGGTAAAAAATTCTTGTTCATTAATCTTTTTCGTATCTGCCATAGTTTAAACGTAGAATGAAATTTATTATTTTGAATCCAATTTTTCACGATTAAAATGAAAAATATGGGTCTTGTCAAAAAAATTTATTAAAAAAATTCGATCATTTTTTGGTTGAAACGATTTTCCTTCAGACCATTTTTATCATATCTCGTATAATTTTTCTGTACAAGGGAATTTTATTATTTTTAAAACAAGATTTTCAATGGATTAAACCAGAACGTTTGGCCAAAAATGGCTATGTAACAAACTCGTCCTTATTTTTCAGGCCATAAAATAATATGCCAGAGAGCGATCCAATCGCATAAATTCTTAAACAGTTACCATGTCTAACTCAGAAAAATGTTTGTTTGAATTGAACAAACAAAATTTGAAAATTTATATACATAATTGGAAGAAACCAATTTGTTTCATAAATTAAAAAAGGTTTACTACATTTTAAGAAATGGAAAATATTTGCCTTATTGATTGAAACAAATCATTTGTTTCGTACAATTTGTTTCATTTAAACAAAAAATTGGCTTTTATTAAACAGTGCATGTGTCGAAAATCTGTTAATTTGAATTCATAAAAATATTTGTTTCAAATAAAATATACAATGCAAAGTTGTGATAAAAACTACGATAGACGTGCTAAGGCGCTGCCGGCAGGGGTTCCTGCGATACTAACCCAAATTTCAAATTTATTGATCCTTTGATTTATTTCAGTGATGCACAACTCAGCACGTTACGTGCGGAGTAGGCCCACTACACAGGCTACAGAGGCCGCGCACTGCCCAAATTACACAGCCTATAGAGCCCGCATGTTGCCCGCGGCGGAAAACTGGAAAACTTAAAATTAAATGAAAGATGCATCTGATTTTTTAAAATAATTTTTTCAAATTGTTAATAGCTTTTAAAATAATTATTGCTACATTTTTAAAAAACGCCGTACTCGCTTATACCGTTCTCCGGAATCATTGAACCCCCCAAGAAAGGTCTGTAATTCGAGAAATGCCGCCCGTAACTGCATTTATTTCGAGCGACGAAATTCTTTTGCCGGGAACGCTATTTTCTCAAATCACGGCAGGCCTATTTCTAAAGTCCGTGATTCGAAGAGAGCTGTAACTACCCGTTACGGCATTTTCTGAATTTCATCATCCCACTCAACACCATTAACTGCATTTTAAATAATTAATTAACATTTTTTAACGAGTTTTGCGAAAATGTTTGCACCAGTTTGCTCGGCTTCATTCATTTTGCAGTTCACGGTGTTTACTCAAATCACGGCAGTGGTGTAGGCTGTGGGGGACTGGGTTTCTAGTCAACCCCTCATGACTAATAAAAATAAAGAAGGTAATTGGAGCAAACGAAAAACTAAAAAAAGAGCTACAAATTTATGTATAATTTTTTGTGGAATGCATGTATCTCGTTTTAATCGTAAAAATTAATTTAAAAATTAAAGAATTCAATTTCTAGACAAACGACACAAGTTATGAAAGAAATGAATAGAAAAAAGTTGTTTACACGAAAAAGAGCTACAAATTTCTCAAGAATAATATTTTCATAGGACGCTTAGTTTTTGCTTTAAATCGTAAAAGATAGCATTACAAATAAATCATTAATCTTTTTGGTTAATGACAAAATTTTTTTTCTAGGAAGCGCACTTTCTTAACTTATAAAAAAAATAAATATACATCTGTTTCAATACGTATGCATATTATGAATTGTAATAATATAAATATATATAAAAATGATACATTTTTCAAGCTAGCTGAGGATACAATTTAATGCAAAATAAGAAACAAATATTGTATTAATCATGGTAAATAAGATGTGTATTTTATTATACAATATCTGAATTAGCAATCCCATGTTAGGGTACAGAAATAAATCTAATATACATTTGATACCATAGTATTAAACATAATGTAGGAAAGTTTGAATTTGGGACAAAATCGAGAAAATGTCGTTGAAGCCAAAGAAGCTTTAACAAAAGAACATTCACAATCACCAAATTGCAGTTGTGGATGCTCTGATTTTCAATTTTAAAAAGTCTCTGCACAACTGTGGGGGAAGTGCAAAGACCGAGAAAATAGCCCGAAGTAAATTCAAGTCGCGCACCCTAGGCGCGCTCAAACATGCGAGTCTGGAGACAAATTGTTCATTTCTTTTCACGCCTTTCATCAAAAACGAAAAACCGCTTAAATTATAATAAATACAATTTTTTATATTAAAGTATAGCCAAATATACTAATATTTCAGAATCTTCAAAATAAATAAATATATCCTTAGATCCGAACTCTTGATATAAAAATTGAGTGCCAACTTAACGATCATTAAAATAATGAAAAACAGCAACAGTAGAAATTTGCTAATAAATGAAATTAGTTGGTTAGTTACTTTTTCAATATGAATAATTTAATATTTACTAATAAAATTTCTTTAATAGGATCCAAAACATGCATTCGGCAATTTCTTAAAGTTTATATGATTAAAATTAAATGGGAGAACACTATATTACTTTACTGGCATTACTAGGAGTACAAGATTAAATCGTGTATATTATTGGATTCAATTTTAAATATATTTATTTTGACCAGTAATCAACAACGTCTACTCATGTATATCTTCAACTAAATATTTATACCATGTTCAACACCCCGGGTGGAAATTTAAGTTGGGGGCTGGCCTCTTTACGGCTGGAGAGCCCGGCTTTAAGTCACGTTGCGCTGGCCAGCGTCCGGCCATGCAGCATGGCCGGGAGCTGGCCGGGATCTGGCCGGAGATTTCGACCGTCACACGGACAAGATTAATTGCTGCTTTACTAGATTTAAAAAAATTCGTGTTTCAATTGTGTGAAAAGCATCTGTCACTGAGTTAGGGGATCAATTTGATTCTTTTTTACTGTAGAATTGGAGCATATTAATGTATAAAATTCCACACGCCCAGCATACAGACAACATTAACTTCTTTCACGTAGTCTTTGAAAGACAAAAAAAGATTTAAAAAATAAATATTAAATGATTGCGAGTATTTTGACTTTAAATATTAATAGTCCTGTTAAGATTAAATACATATATTACATATTTAAACATTATATTACAAATAAAATTTCTAACCGTGCTAAACCGACAATTTGAAACTCTTTGAAAAACCCATCCTCATAAGCTACAATTCAGAAAAGTGAAAGTACCAACTTTTAAGTACTCTTTTTCTAATTATTTAACATTATGCGGCGTTATGTAAATATAAAATGCACCAAATTTTAACAGGAATATCAGTAAAATACGTTTTAAATAAATAATTTTAATCGATTACAATTTTTCTTCGCGTGAAATTTTGTTTTTTCCCGTTTTAGAGTATTTTACAACTTCTTACAATGACAGAAAAT
>NC_046660.1:119790497-119806316 GCF_010883055.1 Belonocnema kinseyi | reverse complement strand
TGCCAAGCTTTCACTTGCTAATAGCCTAAGAAGCATCCCTGCGTGTCAACAATATGCTAGAACACTTGCGGGAAAAATGCAGAAGGCGGTTATCCTTGGGTCACTCCGCGTTCTTAGTGTGCACGAGGCTTTTGCTGGATCGTCGTATTGATTCCTTTACAGACTGTAACCACCTATCTCACGGTTGTAATAAACCTAGAAGAGCAATTTTAGGCAGGAATTCTTATTCAAATTTTTTTTTCAATTATTCTATTTTCGAAATTGCTATATCTGGATCTGATTTCCAAGTTAGCATTTTATCAGCACCTAAAATCAATTTTAAGTCATTTTAATGGTATCGGTGTATCAAAAAAAAATCGCGACGCAATTTAACGAGACCAAATTTTAATTAATAAAGTTTGTAGGGATTTTTTTATTTTTTTAAATGTTTTCTCTAGACGTCATGTCAAAATTGGGTTGATCAGCTACTAAAATAAATTCAATACTCGTTGGTGATAGCAGTGTGTCAGTAATAAATCTCGAAGAGAAATTTAAGGCCGATATTTTCATTCAAAATTTTTTTTTAATTATTCTATTTTCGAAATTTCTATATCTGGATCTGATTTCCAAACTGGAATTTGGTCAGTCCCTAAAATTAATTTAAAGTAATTTTGATGCTATCAGTGTGTCAGAAAAAAATCTCGAAGCAATTTAACAAGCACAAATTTTAATTAATGAAATTTTTAGGGATTTTTCTTATTTTCGAAAATGTATTCTCTAGACGTCATCTCAAAATTTGGTTTAACCAACCACTAAAATAAATTAGAGACTCGCTAAGGATAGGAGTATAGCAGTAATAAACATAGAAGAGCAATTTTAGGCAAGAATTTTCATTCCAATTTTTTTTCAATTATTCTATTTTCGAAATTGCTATATCTGGATCTGATTTCCACACTAAATTGGATCAGCCTCTAAAATCAATTTTAAGTAATTTTGATGGTGTCAGTGTATCAGAAAAAAATCTCCAAGGAATTTAACAATCCTAAATTTTTATTAATATAATTTTTACGGATTCTTTTTATTTTCGAAAATGTTTTCTCTAGACGTCATCTCAAAATTTGGTTTAATCAACTACTAAAATAATTAAATACTCGTTGGTGATAGGAGTGTATCCGTAGTACATCTAGAAGAGAAATTTTAGGCATGAATTTTCATTCTAATTTTTAAAAAAATTATTCTACTTTCGAAATTGCTATATCTGGATTTGATTTCCAAACTGGCATTTGATCAGCCCCTTCAAATCAATTTGAAAAAAAATGGAGTTGTTTCCACAAGGGTATTACTATTCAATCTTATATTTTCTTCTTATTCATATAATTATATTCATCCTGCTAGCAAATTGATTTGTCACGATGATGTATTTACACAAATTATGGTACCTTTTCACCTTTTTTTTTGTTTTTGACACATCGAGTTCGCATCTATTGGCTACCAATCAACCAATTTGAGATAAATCAACAAAGTAACTAAAAATAAATTCTATGAAAAATATTAATTCTACGAATATTCCAAGACAGTCCTCCGTGAAAAGGTGCCCTAAGCGTAGGCCGTAGAGGACGCCCTAAGGATCTATACGATGCTCTTCAGTATTTTCCACGTGTTTACACATTATACGTAAAGGTTCAGATTAAAATGGCGATCATCGAAAACATGACGAAACATTTCGATGCGAATGTTGGCAGCACTGCTCATAATTCAGTTCTGCTAATATCGCCAAGGGCCGAAACTTGTAACTTTTACTACCTTTATTGCTTGAACAATAAATTGCTGGTAAATGTAACTAATTTATTTGTTGTGACTACAATTGCTATCCTCACTAATATAACCTTCATAGGAGGACTAACGGCTTCTTGTTACTGTAGAAAACTGATTAGTTACTGTTACCATCCAAGTAGTTTCCGTAGCTCATACCAACTCTACTAATAAGGAGCTTCTTGTCGCAACTAACCATTTTTTCAGCTTAGCTCTGTAAAACATATATTCTATGTTTGCTTTGCGGCTGAAAGTTCTGCTGTGAGACAATCTGTCATTTTTATCATTTTTATTTCTAGACTTAGAAGTTTCCTCAGCGAGCATACCCACTGGAAGAACACTTGTTCTTATGACATCAGCACCATGCATAAGAGTTGTATGCAGTGTCGATGGCATAGGAAACTTGTTGTAGTTCTGAATGTAGAGTTCAGCATTCGCATTGCACAATGTTTCGAATTTCATTGGGTCATTTTTAAGATGACAAGAAAGGGTGATTAAAATCGTTTTGAAATTACAAAGTAACTCAGGGTCGAAGTTAAGATATTCCGCAAGGAGTTCTGGATTATAAAAAGCCTTGCGTGCTATATTGACATCATTAGTAATACCAGAGCCTGCTGGTTTTGGCTTGTCCACTACTATTCCTAACTTTTCTCAAAGAGTACTTTGTATTTGCTTTTTTCTTTGTGCACATTCTTATTTATGTTTAACATTTATCATTTGCTAGACTTTGATGTTAGCCCTGTAAACACCATGCAAACATGTTTCGAAGATTCTGATTCACGCATGAAGTGGAGACAGTCCTTACAGCAGAGATTTGGGATCTCGCAGAAAGAGTCCCTTATCTTTGTTGTTGAGAGCATTTAACTTTTACAGAGTTGCATGGCACATTGGAAAGGTTTGCATCGACTTAGTATTAGTAATAATATTCAATACTTTACTATCTATTAAGGTAAGAAATAAAGAAAAATGGATACGAATAAAATTATCATCATCCAATTTAACTTCAAGAACTTGCAGTTTGTCTATTTGATCTTCAATATTATGTTTTTGTTTTAAAACAACATCTGCTGATTCTTTAGTGTATTCTGTAGTAAGAGGACGACAAGATCTTGGCGATTGCGATGCTTTGTTATTCCATAGTATGATACTATTTGCGGTTAACAATCGCAATGGAATAACTGTGGTAACAAATAAATTTTGATCGCTCTGCGGAAGGGTTGTCAGCTTTTTTCGGAAATAGAAACTGTTTACTTTGGTGGCCTGCATTCTTCTTTAGCAGCTCTAATATCATTATATGTAGGCCAAATATCTGCTCCACATGATTTGGAATCAAAAACGTATATTTTGATTCACTTCCTTAAAAAGTGAATTTTTAAACAAAAACGCTAAAGCCTCTTGTGTAGTTTTCTTTCTTAGTGAAATAGATGGTTCACTTAATAATTTCCTAATTTTGCTTGGGGTTTCTAAATTTTCTAAAATATTATTGCAAATCAAATTCAAATCTCTATTTACAGATTGTTTCGCTGCATAAAGACAAACCATAATTAACCTTAGGGGATCATGTTTCAGCCCCGCACTGATTTTAGAAACTTCTCGACGTTTTGAACGATCAGATTTTTCAGCAAAATTAAGCGATGGGCGACCGAACTGTGAAGAGGAAGCAGAATCTTGTACTGCAATAAAAGGAACAAAAAAATTCGAACTTAACCATTCAGCATTATTGAATTCAAATCTTGCTGAAAATCTTTGCACAGCTTGAAATTTTGTATCACGTTTAGATTTAAAAACTCGTATTTTCTTTATTAAAGATTTTATGTCTGACTCTGGGATATTTTCAATACCCAAATTCAGTTTCGATACAAAGTAACGAATAGTTAAATCCAAAGTATCATTCATTAGAAAGTAAATAATTTCTCTTTTGGTAAATTTCGACATTATATACACTATAATCAAATCCAGGAGACAGGTCAGTTCTTGGCGCTCGGGCGCTGACTCCATTACTCGCGATTATTATATTATTTATGAAAAGGGGCAAAATGGAACACCCCTACCGTCAAGTATACATCATAGTAAACACATTGGTATTTGAAAATTTTTGATATCTTGTGGAACCTCGGGGAATAATTGAATGAAAGAAGGTATTTTACTAAAGTACTAATTATTTTCTAACATCAATATGGCAGATATTTTATTCAATTTTTTTTTTAATCACTTAAAATTTTTTTTCAGCTTTTATGTGTCTAAGGGTTATAAGGAAAAAAGAACCATTAAACAAAATAATGGATACATAACTATATTAAATGTTTGAACGAAAAACACATGAAACATTTGTTTAACATTTTTAACTTTGCATGTCTGCCAACGGACCAGTATTTTATTAATTAAACTATCATTAATGTATAAGATACCCCAATAATCACTTATTACAATGAGCTGAATCTTTTGTACAAATTCGAAAGTTTGAAAATTGGACTTTTGGCCACGAAACCGGGTCGCCTGGCCCACTGTGAAGCCCTGCACAGTGGCCGAATCTGGTTTCAAGTGTTGATAAGTTATGTGTAGTGTAAATTTCGATCCGATTTTAAACGCTCTTTTCTTAAATACTTTTGAATATTTGCCATTTTAAAAAATGCTGCCCGAATTATGTTTCGATTTGCCAGAACGCTGCCTAAACTAAAAAACCACTAGAAATCATCATAGCCAGTGACCTAAAAATGCCCGTACTGAGCGCCGGTTATAGATGGCATCAAATGACAATGAAATTGTAAAATAAGTAAAAAAAAGAGTACCCCTATTTTTTGTTTTGCCATTTTGACTTGTTTTCAAAAAATTGTTTAAACAACATAAAGCGAAATGAAAAAAACTTTTTTTCAGAAAAATAATAGTACCAATTGATTCTACGGGAAAAATGACGGCGAAAATGTATATGACGTTTTTTTCAGAGCTTATTACGTTAGTGTAAAATCGTTAAAAACAATTTCGTCGTACAAGGGCAAATAGAGGAATCATATGCGGCCACGATTTCACGTCACTCAAGTCTACGAAAACTTTATCAATATATACTATTTGAAAAAATGGCAAGGGACGAAAATGTGTGATTTCTAAATGACCTAGAAGACTATCATAACAACTTTTCGAATTTTCTTGATAAATCAAAAAATAAATTTTGACAACATACAAAATAATATAAAATTCAAAAGTTACATGTATATAAGAATATATACATAATTAAGATGTTAAAAAACGGTAAGGTTGCTCAGTATACCGTATGTGTAAAGTTTAAATCATAAAGAAAACATTGGAAATGAGCAAATTCAGTTTATGCAAAACCGACAAAACTTGAAATAAAGTGTTAAATAACGACATTTTTTTAAACGGGGCAATGAAATTTCGTCTGTTTTAACACTAATGCAAATTACGAATTATAATAATATACATTTATGGGAATGATATAAAATTTCAGGAATAAACTCGAGTGGGAAGCACGAGATACGTGATGAGAATGTGTTTGTTAAAGTCGAAGGAGCTTTAACAAAAGATAATTCACAATCACCAAATTATTGTTTTCGACACTTTCATCTTTAGTTTTGAAAAGCTTCTGCAGAAAGATCGAGTGCGTAGCGCGAGGTAAATACATTATCGAGCGCGAAGCGCGAGATAAATATATTATCGAGCGCGAAGCGCGAGAACCAACAGTCGCGCGCATTAATGCCCTAAGCATTAATCAGGCATTTGTCAACAGAAAAATTCGTTTTCTTTTTCTATTTCAACTTTGTTAATTAGGAACTTCATGATAACTTCAGCAAAATTTATCATTTTTTGATTATCTTTATAATTTTTTAAAACAAATTTAATAAAAAAATGCATAATTCGGGCATCTGTGGACAGAAAAATTAGTTTTTTTCCATGTCAGTCTTTTCAATTGGGAGCTTCATGATGATTTCAGCAAAATTCATAATTGTTTGATAAATTTTATATTTTGTTAAAAACAAATATAATAAACAAATGCGTGATTCGGGCATCTTTTGATGGAAACTTTTGTTTTTCTATGTCTATCTTTTTAATTGGGAACTTAATAAAAATTTCCTTGCCAATAATACTTTGCTGATAAATTCTATATTGTTGCAAAAAAATTTAATAAACATATGAATGATTGGGGTATTTGTTAATGAATAATTTTTTTTTCAATCTTAGTTCTTTCAGTTAATGTTTCTCATTACTTTCATTCTTTTAATAAGGCTGCAGCTTCAGTGTCGAGTAGAAGGAACTTTTTCTTCCACTTTTGTCTATGATATACTATTTTTGGATCAGTGGTAATCAAGATTGGGCGCCCAAAATCTGTATTAGTAGCATCTCTACTACATTTTCGAGTGTCGAATTTTCGGATATGTTTAAATATTTTATTAGTCGCTTCTTGAGCTTCCTATGTTAGTTCTCCAATAGGAAGAAAAAATTTTTCGATAATTTTGGCACCGTGAAGAAGCATTTTGTGAACCGTTACTGGCATATAATACCAACTGTAAAGGGTAATGTAAAGCTTAGCTATTTTTCGGCAATAGTGTTCAAATTGAACAGTAATAATAACCTCTCCTGAATCCATTGCTTGCAAAATCATGCTGAAATTATGAATCAACTGTTTGCTAACCTCAGTAATTTCAGAAGTAAATTCAGGATCTCGGAAAAATCTCCTTGGCCTTGCAGTATTTCTTGTGTGTGAAGCTCCCGGGCCATGTTTCAGAATATTTGCGATGAGTTCCATTTTATCTCACTTTCCGTTTTCGCTTCCCATTTACAAAAGTTTAGACGATAGACTATATGCAGAACACATTCCATCATGCGACTCCACGCATGCAACGTTAAAAGACTGAAATGAAAATTCTCGGTGTTCCTTGGTCTATCTGCAAGGTTCTGCAAGTGGTTCATTTGTGATGGTTTTGCACCACAAATGTAGCATGTGGCAGCTGAAGGAGTCTCGGAAGGATGTTGACAAACCTTTTCACCTAGAATAGTTAAGACAAACTCATGGGTGACTGTTATTGTGCAACGGCAATTAGGAACCTTGATTTTGGTTGAAACAAGTGTTGTGATTTTCTTTTTAATCAAATCTACTTCTGATATCGTACGTTCATTAATCTCTAGTGCTTGCTCATACATAAGTAGCCTACATAGTCTAGTGGGCCTAGGACTTTTATTTTTACAAATTGTTATCATTTCTGCACATTCTGAACAGTTTTTACAATCGCGTTTGAAACAGGTTGTATGCATGTGAAATGATACCATTGACATCAAGAATATACCTGCATTAGATTTTTCTTCTTTACTAAATTTCTGAATATACTACCTCTAGTCAGATGCACCATCACAAACATATTTTTAGAGACATTTTATTGCAAAATATTCGGGATTTCTAACATACGCCTCACTGTGTGATCATACTATTTTTGTAAATCAATTCTAACACCAGTCTCCGTTATTTCCATGCTACTTTCAGCAGGAAGGCATTCTTTCTTAGCGTCTTTAAGATTCACATAGAGAGGAAAAATTTCTGCGTTTTGTAACCTTGCTGGAATCCGGATAGCCTCGTATTGGTTCTTCGTAAGTTTTGTGTATTCAGCTCAGGCGACAGCTTCTTCTAAAGTAAAAGGTATAACCTGTTCATTTGTAATTCATTTAATGTCTATAGCACTTTCGGTGATCAAATTTTTTATTTCCATTGCCAAGCTTTTTCTCCCGTCTAAGCACAAATTGCTCATAAAGACATTTTCAATTTAATTGGGGAGTAACTGTCCACAAGATTAGATTAGATTAGATGAACGTTTATTTTTCGGCCTGCTGGCCTTAACAAATTGACTTGCTTACACTTCCATTTTTTTTACAAAATTTTCTTACAACTATTTCTTACAAAGTAACTGTAACTGTCCACATTTGAGAGAGTTTTTTGTCTTTTAGTTGAGTCTGAAATGCTTTCAAAAGCTTCCGAAGATTTTATGCCAGCTTTTGCATGATCAAACGTTATTACGAAGTATAACGATAACATTTTTTCTTTTGATTTATCAAACTTTTCTGAATTGTAAAATGAATTTTTTTCATTTTTTTAATTTGACATAATGTATCGCAACAATTTTTCATGCACCACATTTTGTTGTTGAATGTCCAACAAATTTGTCAAGAATGTGATCCACTAAAATATTTAGGCCTTTACTGGAATTGTGTATCAGCAAATAACTTGAAACTCTATTTGTAACATTTAAAGCTTCCATCTTTGAAATGTATACAACTTTATAATTACAAAAAAGTAATCTATTTTCAAATTATTTATTTGCAACTAAGGACTAAACATAGCCAAGAAACTCTTTTTTTATTTTTCAAGTAATAATTAACTCGATCAAAAGTACAAGAGGAGTTTCACTTTGGATGGGGAATGCATTTTATTACCCCCCCCCCCCATACATTCCTCAACAATTTTTTCAGCAGAATATTTTGAAAAATCGTTTTGCAGGTTATGTGGAAGTTACCAGTAGTAACAGTAAAAAAATACAATCATGGATAAAAATTAGTTATAAAGCAAATTTTTATATATGGGAAAGTGCAAATACATTTTTTCACTTCGGATTTTTTACAATAAACTCGTACATAGTTTCCGAAATATACTTCAAAAAGTTTACTATAGTGAGGGCAAGAATAATTTTTTGCATGGCGAATTGCACACCCGCCAAAGTCTTAGGGGGGGGACTACTTCATACACCCAACACCGCTTCCATCGGCTCTGATTGCAATTAAAATAAATATAATAGTGCGAAAGAGTTCAACATCCTACAATAAATAAATCTGCATTTACGTCGCATGCTTGTGTAGAGGACATTCTACAGAGTATCCTCATAGTATTGCTTCCACATCATGCAACAAAAACTAAAAAAAAAAACAGCAAGACAAACTTTTAAATTGGTGAAATTCGGATTCTACGTTACAATTCCCATCCGAAGGTCACAGAGTAATCGCAATAGTTTTTTTCATAACGGTAAAAAGTTGAAATGAATATAAGACGTATAACGCCTGTTGACTGCTACACTTCAAGCGCATCATTTGTAAGTAGCAGTCAACAGGCGTTATAGGTCTTATATTCATTTCAACTTTTTACCGTTATAAAAAAAACTATTGCGATTACTTTTGCATTTATTTTTGTTAGAAAATTTTAACTGTTCTAATCTTTTTATCATATTTATAGGAGAATAAGAACAGCCAAATATTTGAAAAATAATTGACTACTCATCTCGAGTTTGAGACGAGACAATTGGGTATCAAACCAGTACTGTTATTGTTAATATAAACTTATTTCCTGATGCATATTAGATTGAATCTTGAACTCATTAATTGCATTTTTCACTATAATTGGATTAATTATGATGCTGAAGGACTTTTTTTATCTTTGCTTAATAAAGAGATAAAAAGATATTTAAATTGAAATCAACAAGTTTGATATTGTATTCATTTAAGTAATAAATAACATAGAATCAAATTGAAATATGTAGCCTCAAGTTCTTCTAAAGCGTATGACGTAGAATACTTCTAAAAAACAGAACAAATGTATATTGTACTCCTCAAAAATAGTTTCAAATATTTAACGACACAGAAAATTAAAAAGACGTAATTATTTAATTAATTGTTTTAGATTTAAAAAGATTTTGGACCTTGAATTATTGGACAAGTGCTAATGATTTTTATCGAGGACATCCTATCCCGTTCCGTTAGCTGAATCGTTAAAGCGTGAGGTGTTTGGTAAATACTCATTGCATGCCTGCGACCTCGGGTTTATTTCTTAGTGCTTGCGAATTTTTCAGTGCACTATGCTTGAGCGTCATGATGAAAAAATTCTATTGTTAATATGTCTAAAAAATAACTGCGAATATCCTTGATATTTATAGCACAGATATTATTTTATTTTTACTGATAAATAACAAAACTTATTTTTATTCATCCATGTTGGTGTGAGATAATAGAGAACCTGTTTTGATGCCACAAGTCCTACAGTAGTAGTTTGAGCTTTAAAAGAGGGTCTAATTTATCTTAAATACAGACCCTACTTTGACGCTAAACGTAAAAACACGGTCGACTTCGGACGTTTTTAGAGCCAAAGTAGGGTATAAATTACATTGAAATCGCTCTTCTTTAGAACCTACTTTACAGCTTCCAGCTCCTACTACGGTAGGAGTTACGGCTTCAAAGTAGGGCCTAAATTTCGACTCGGGTTATATAGATAAAAGACTAAGAATTCAAATTGCACATTATATACCATTTTTCATTATATCTTTCCCAGAGTATTGATTTAGGAGAAAATAGTGCATTTAATCTGTCTAAAAATTCAAAAAATAGTGATAATGCGCGTGATCAGGAAAACACGTTTTTATGCGAATCAGAATTATCGTGGAAACAGCAGTACGAACAAGCTCTAAAAAAGGCTAAAAAAACGTAAGAAATTAATGTTAATAGAGATTTTTTTAGTTACATTCTTAATAAACGTGTCGCTAAGTTTACAGCTAAATTATATTATAGGAATGATTGACCAAGAAATGTGGTTCAGTCTTTGATATGCGATTTTTCTGAGTTTTTAAATAACGGAGTTATTGAAACACTGCGTCAAGAAGTTGTAACACAGTTAATAGATCTAAAAGCAAAAGATAGTTGCGTTCAACAACTTAATAATATGTTTTTGGAAGTCTTAAATTCATTTGAAAAGTTAAATACTGAATAGCTACGTTTCAAATAATTCTCCGAAACAGGGAATTTTATAATTCCTGACAAACAGTTGCTTGGTGCAATTACAGATAAAGTGACAGTTGTAGGTAAAGAAATTGAACATGCCGAAAAAGCTTATGCTCAATTTATTTCGAGGAGAAACGTTTTAAAACGTTTTTTTTGAATTGCCTTCTGTACTAGAGCGAACTTTGATATATAAGAAATTCTTGCAAACTGAAAAAGGTGTATTTCCAATTTTACACAAGGACCTAAAGTTTCTAGCAAGTACCCATCGAAAATGGTTTTTCCCGCTTTCTTAAGTACTGATGATTATGAGTGCGACAATGTAATAGGAAGTCATGCAGGAGGTCCAGGGAAAATGTGTGCAACTTACCTAAGCTTATATTTCCAGCCACCAGAATTACAGAGAAAATTAGGGAATATGTTTCTCTTCTTGATTTTCAGTTCAATTGACAGGAAGATTTTTGGCAATAAAGTCATATTTCAGAGTTATAGATAAGCTAAATTTCTTGGCAACGTGAGAAATTGCCGTAAATACTTTCAGTGGCCCTGTTAAAATATATGTTGTTTTATTTATCGTTTTAGGAGATAATTTAGGAGAGCATTCTATTTCAGTATATGCGGAGTCATTTTCAGCGAATCAATACTGTCGATTTTGTCAAATGCACAAAAATGAGGCTGCTAATGCTTTCTCAGAGATTCCTAGGTTGTTATGGATACCGGAATCCTATCGAATAGCTGCTGCGAAACTACCTTGTAATTTAACTGTGAGTTTGGGAATACAAGAATTATGTGTTTGGAATAGGGTTGAACGCTTTGATGTTACACGAAATATTTGCGCTGATGTAATGTATGATGGGCCCGAAGGGATATGCAGGTATGAAGCATCTGAAATGCTACATCTTTTCGTTTACACATATACAAGACTGCCCAGCTGGGAAAGTCTATACAAGTCGGAACACGATTTTGAACTTAATTTGGAATAAATCCCATCATGTTTCTTGTCCTGAATAGCTAAGAGTACTAATTGAAGATCATTTGCGTTTATATCAACAGATGTTTTGCAAAAGTCTTAAACCAAAATATCACTTTTTACGTTAGACTCTTAGAACAAGTGGCACCCCTTTGTCTTCTTATTTCATCAATGAGATACGATAGTTAACATAAGGAGTCAAAAACTACTGCACGCGTATCTGTCTCGAGAAAAAACCTTCTATACACATTGGCACTAAAACACCAGTTAAAAGTCTACTCCAAACTGTCAACCAGTACTTGTGGAAGTTCCTATTGTTGCTCATCTCGTAGGGTTCCCTTTGATAATATTCAGACTTATTCTGATTTTTGCGTTCTTTTGCTGAAAAGGTTTCTAAAATTCGTAGAAGTAATTTCGTGGGTTAAGTATATGGGATTAATATACGCATGCAAACAAATTTTAATGTTTGCTAGCTTAATCCCAAAGTTCTTTCTACTAATTTAAAAAATTCTTAAAATTTCGGAAAATGATATTTTTTCCTAACGAAACGGATTTGCATTTCTTATTACGATGAGCACTTTCAAGCTTTTGAAGTCAAAGGTGAACCTAATTAATATCTAGAATTTGCAATTTTAACAATAAAAGATGCTAGTGATGATACTTTTTTGGCTAGACGTCCGAACGGGAAAAGGTAATTCCAAAAACGTACTAGTAGTATAGGTATTATTTATTATAGTATTATACGTTCAACATCACTCAATACTGTTAAAAATATATGTGATCTTTAGTGTCTTTTTTAAATTTTAAATAAGATCAGAAGTACTGACTATTCTTCAAAGTTGATTAAAATATACATTAATTTTATTTTTATTATTTTCCAACTTATAAGATAAATTCGAATTTTTGTAAGTTCAGCACGTTTTTCGGAATGCCAGAAGAATTTTTTACAATTATGCTGATAAATTTGTGCAGTTCTATAGAAATTTACTTTGAATACGAGCTTAAGAATAATTATTTCAATGCAATTATTGCGACACAGCGAACACATGCTGAATGTACCAATTTGTAATTTCAGAATAATGTTTAAACAGCTTAAAATGTATATTGTATACTCATTTGTCCCTATTTTAATGTAGCTATCAGTAAGTTTTAATCGTATATATGTCATAATTTGAATTGTGGAAACTTGTACAAAGTCGCATCTACGTGAGCTACAAATTACTTTTCGAAATAACAGTTTTTTCATTTTATAATAGTTAGGACATGCTAGTCTGTATAGAAAACGACATCATTTCTAAATAGTAAATTTCGTCATCTAAATAGGCCAGAAATTGCAAATATAGGTAGAATATTTTACTATTTTAAATAGCTGATATTGCCTCTTGTTAGAAGCACCGACACGTTCAGTATAAATGGATCTATTCGCTCTATTTTCGAGTGACAATGTACCATTCTCTTTTTTGCGTGTATACAGTGAAACTCTTCTATTGCGTCGATTTTTGGGCTGACGGTGGGTGGGAACTAATTTATTATAGGCAGCTCCGGATATAAACAGTCAGGGGCGTTTCAAGCATTTTCGGTGGATTTTAATGCACGGTAAAACATATTTTTTCTAATACGGAGACAAGGGTCAACTGAATATTTAACGGAAATGAGGAAGAAACTTTACTGATATACGCTAAATAAATGTTTTACCTGCTTACGTACTTCAAACGTTTGCGGGCCACTAACAAGGAAAGTCTTTCAGGTGTCCCTCGCCGATTTAATTCTCCCTTAAATATGTTGTAGTCCTCGAAAAAGTAAGCGACACGTATTGTTTATGTCCGCGGAAAGACATTTTAAGGGGGTGAAACAGCCCCTCAAAGATAGGGGTCTCAAGTGTCGATTGTGTAGTATTGTGTATAAAAACTAAATTGATTTCGATCAAACCTACTGGAAAAGTTTCCAGTATGGGGGTAGCTACCCCTAAACACTTCTTATCTTATGTCTATGATATTATATACTTTCCATACATAAAAAATTGGTAAATTTGTTATATAACGATGGATGTAACATAGAGTCTATCCAACATGAATAAAAAAATTACACAGGAGTAAACCACTGCCTAATTATATATAAAATAGTAAAATAACTCTAAAAATGAGCAAAAAAATCCGAAAAAAATATGTGTTGTATACAAAAAAAAAAGATGAAGGTATTTAGGTATTTGCGAGCGAAAAACAGAACTGAAGAGGGTAACTATCCCTAAATTGTTTCGCAATATTAACCTTTCTAATTAAATCTTGTGCGCATTATTTTTAAAGTTTGTTTAATTTTAAGGTACGCGAACAAGGTTAACGCGTTTCGCCAAAAAAATTTTTTTTAATTAATAGGGGTAGCTACGCCTAAACACTTTTTATTTTGTGTCTATGTTGATACAGACTTTCTATACATAAAAAATGGGAAAATTGGTGTTATAAATATGGAAGTAAAGCGGAGTCCATCCAGCTTGAACCAAAAAATTACACGGGGGAAACCCATCCCCTAATTATGTATAAAATAGAAAAAAAATCTAAAATTAAGCAAAAAAAAAAACGTTTTGCATACAAAAAAGAGGATAAAGGTATTTAGAATTTAGGTTGCTTACATAGGAAAACAATTCAATATAAAATCCTTTTTTAATGTCCAATAATCAAATTGATGAAAAGAATTCCTGAAAATAAAATCAAGAATCTAATGAGCAAATTTGGACAACCACCATAAAATATTCCCATTGGAATCTGAAAAAAGGAACACTTCTCTCCCCACCTTTCCCTCCAAAAAAAAAAGAAAAAAAGAAAAGGAAACTAATCATCTTTACTTTGGACGAAAATAAAAAGAAGAAAAGAAAAATGAGAAGGCAAACAACCAAATCCATTTCCTTCTCTTTTTCTCCAAAGTATTTTACGTCCAAGGTAAAGATGAATAGATGAATCACCTTGTTTTATCTTGCGAAAAAAACAAGGTGATTCAAACCAAGATAGAAACTGTTCCGTTCAAAGATTAAATTGGAAACTAACAGCTATGACTCGAATAATGTACGAAACCTTGGAATATAAATACCGAAGAATCCGAAAGAAGATTCATTATCAGTCTAGTTTTCAACACCATTAGAAGCAAATACCGACAAACTTCACAGGATTCGCAGAATAAACCAAAAATCACCAAACAGAACGGTAAGTTAACCAGTAAATTTTCCAATTTCGATATTATACATGAAAAGTCTGAATAGGAGAAGGTGCCCTGCCTTAGGCCATTTCACTTTTCCAAATTTTTTGTAACTACTTATTGATTAAGTTTCAAAAATTGACAATAACAGTTCAAAAGGGAGGCCGCTCGACTATTTTGTTTATAGATTTTTATTCACATTATTACATAAAAAATATTTTAACATTCAATGTTTCTTTTAAACAAAACTTTTCAACCTGTCTACAGGTTTGAAAATGAAGTGACTCCTTTGAATGTTATAAATTTACTGCTTGCTACATTCCAGACATTAAATATAAAAGAAACTCCAATAAACATGAGGGAAATTGGAATGAAAGAAGAGTTTGAAGCAATTTTGTTGGATGCCATGGAAGAATTCAACGGGGTGGAGATGATGGTTGAAGAGTCCTTAGGTTTCCAAAAACCTTTTAAAAATTTAGATGCACAAATCATGGAGGATGATGTTCAACACCGTATTCCTGATCCGCCTTTTTCGCCTACGGATAGATGCATAAAATATGAGGAAGAAATATCATATGACTATAAATTAAGAGCAGTCGAATATTGGAGAAGTGGAAAGATAACGGGCTAATTATTCATTATAAAGACAAATGCAGGTAGGCATTACAAGTACAACAAGAAATTGGCCATGAAGATTTTCGCTTCCGCGCTTCTCGAGCATGGCTTGCTAAATTTAAAAGCAAACACAGAATCGTTTCCAGAAAAGTAAACCGGTTTGTTACCTGAAAGACATTGGAAAATGTCAACGAGTCAAAAACGAAGGCAGATCAATTTGTAGCCAGTGTAAAGCAAGAGATAGCGAATGTTAGAGTACAGAATGTTTATAATTTGGATCAAAGTGGCATTCAATTGGAAATTCATTCCGGGAGAACTTTAGCTGTTGAAGGAGAAAAAAAGGTGGAATGCGTTGGTCCAGTCTATTTCGTCCACTGCCCATAGTTACACTATCCAACCTGTTGAGTCCCAACGAAATAATAGATCTCGAGATCAATATTTGCTTGAAGGTTGTATTTTTGAGGATTATTCTTTTCCATCAGCAAGCACGATTTACTATA
>NC_046660.1:119786248-119790397 GCF_010883055.1 Belonocnema kinseyi | reverse complement strand
TACAGGGATACACTCATAGGGTGCACGCTGATTTCGAACGTCAGGGTTTATCTGATTAAACCAACATGGAAACATGGGGTTATGCGCGTAAGCTCGCCTTCGTCCATAGGGAACATCGAACAAATGAATAATGAAAATAAAACCTCTGATGCTATCGGTAAGCACCACGGGATTACATACGCATCAGCGCGCTTGAAACGAACTTATATTGAACCCTGTCCAGAAAGTGTTACACGGACCCCTGTAATAGCAGGGAAATCATTTTCTTGCTGGTTGAGTATTCACCACAGTTAACATCAGCATCTCAACTATTTTTAGCAGAAAAAATCATGCACGGAAATCAATCAACTTCTTAGACACAACAGCATATTTTACATTAAAGAAAGCATTGCATAATTGTAGTAAAAATGATTAAATCCATGCAGTACTGTATTGAGAATTATTTGTTTCTAAATCTTCAATACTAAGGGATAAAGTTAGCTAGTTCCTTGTATGCTATTTATCTATACTGCGCACTGCATAGAATGAAGATTTAAAAAAAGTCCATTCCGCTTCACTTTGCTTTAAACAGATGCTTATCAAATGTTATGAAATAGAAACACTGATGCTACGGTTAGAAAAGCGCTTCATTAACGGTATAACTACACTCTGTCCAGAAAAAAAGAAACGATTCAATACAATTTTTTTGAATTGGAACATTTAAGAATGTGAATTCACGCGAATTGCGGTTAATCGGTTTGTAAATATTTTAATCGGACAGCTGAGTAGGCAGCAAAGAATCAGTGAGTTCGGATTTAATGGATTGTTTGTTCTGCGGAGTCGAATCAGACCGACTAACTTCAAATGTTTTTAATAACCGTCTTCTAATTCATTGCACGGGCATATGAAATGATTGAAATCTCGCTACAACAACATATGGTTGATGCCGTATGCAATAGGAAACTTAAGACTGTCAATTGATGTCAATAAAACTGAAAGATATAGTTTTACTGAGTTAATACTAAAAGGAAGATTAGATTTATAATAATTTAGATGGAAGTGAATCGGTAGAGGTTGCGGGTAATGGATTTAAGAAAATGTTTTTAATTTTAATTATTAAGATATAAGTATCAGTACGAGGTGTGTTCAAAAAATAAGGTGACTTTATGGTTTTTTCAAAAAATATTCATTTATTGCTCAATATCTATGTTGTCCCCTTCAAAGTAATCCTCCTCAGATATAATACACTTGTGCCAACGCTTTTTCCAATCATCGAAGCACTTCTGATAATCATTTTGTGGTATAGCCTTGAGTTCTTTCAGCGATGCAGTTTTTATCTCCTCAATCGTTGAAAATCGATATCCTTTCATGGGTCTCTTCAGTTTTGGGAAAAGACAAAAGTCACTGGGGGCCAAATCCGGTGAATATGGAGGCGCGTTGGTTCTCGCGTTTCGTGATTAATACTATATTTATCCTGCGCTTCGCGCTCGATAATGTATTTACCTCGCGCTACGCGCTCGATATTTCTGTAGAGACTTTTTAAAACTAAAGATGAAAGTATCGACAACAGTAATTTGGTGATTGTGAATTCCCTTTTGTTAAAGCTCCTTCTGCTTTAAAGAACACATTCTCATCACGTATTTCGTGCTTCCCACTCGAGTTTATCCCTGAAATTTTATATCATTCTCATAAATGTATATTATTATAAATCGTAACTTGCATTGGTATTAAAACAGACGAAATTTCATTGTCCCGTTTAAAAAATGCTCATTCTTTTAAAAAAATTTGGTTATTCAACGTTTTATTGCCACTTTTGTCGGTTTTCCATAAATTGAATTTGCTCATTTCCAATGTTTTCTTTATGATTTAAACTTTACACATACGGTCTACTGAGCAGCCTTACCGTCTTTTAACTTCTAAATTATGTATATATGCATATATGCATAAGTATATATATATACTACCCATCAAAAGTTTCGGTTCACCTCTCTCCCGATGATTGATTAAATTCTCTTTATTTTAATTATGTCGAAGCAAAAAAAATTTCTCTTGCAATAAGTCAATTCTCTCAAAATTCCCTATAAAATGAGCCTAAGATAAAGCCAAATCGTTCATTTTTTAAGTACAAATTGCAAGAATAGTGTATATTTCAATATTTTCTTAAATTTTCAATAACTTCCGTAATAATCAATATTTTGTAATGTTCTTGGGCTCATTTTAAAGCCATTTTTCCATAGTATCGCAAAAGTATATGAGCGCAAACTTTCAAACAATTTCTATCAGAGTGTGAGAACTAAAGCAATCTTTCAACAGTATCACAAGAGCGTTATGGGCGTAAATATAGAAAAAAGTCCTATCATGGTGTAAGAACTTAAAGTTGTTCTATGCTAATAAACTTTTGCCATACTGTGAAAAAATAGCTTTTAAATGTGTCCAGGAACATTAAAAAATATTCATTATTATGAATGTTATCGAAAATTGAAGAAAACATTGAAATTTGCACAATTTTTGTAATATCTACTTGAAAAATAGACAAATAGACTTCATCCTAGTCTCATTTTATACCGTATTTTAAATGAATTTAATCCTTTAAAGAGAACATTTTTTAGCTCCGACATAATTATAATTAAAAGAACTTAATCAATCATCAAAAAAGAGGAGAACCCTAGCTTTTACCCAGTAGTGTATACCTATATTTTTTTTTGAAAATGCATTATTATATTTGAGGCTATTTCAAATACTGTGCAAATTTTGAATGAAAAAATGTAACTTTTGGATTTTCCATTATTTGTTATGCTGTCAAAATTTATTTTTTGATTTATCAAGAAAATTCAAAAAGTTGTCATGACAATCTTCTAGGGCATTTAGAAATCACACTATTTCTTCTCTTGGCATTTATTCATATCGTCCGTTAATTGGCTTAAAAGGTTCATTTTCGTGTGTTTTTTGGAATTTTTAATATAATATAACTCTCATAATTTTTAATTTTATGAAAAAAGTTATTAGATAAATTGTTCGACTTTTTAAATACTATGAACCGTACAGAGATTTCTTGAAGTTTGAAAAAATGGTATCAAAAATATTCAAAAGGTGCTCAGTTATTGAATTTTATCCATAATGGCTGGCTGACGAACTTAACCTTTAGTTTAGGATACTTAAACAGTGTACTAGAGGCTAATCTAATAGAATTATTTTTTCAAAAGATATCGTGCTGACAGGCAGGCACAAATACATACAGACAGACTGACCGACAAACACATTCGTATCAACCTATTTTTCGGATTTAGGGGGTTTCAAAACGTGGAAATTTGACAAAAACTGGAGGGGGGGAGGGGGCGAGTTGTTAAATTTTATACATGTCTAATACCTTCTCTGATGAGAATGTAAAAAATGTTTGTCTTATCATTTTTTTTCCTATCTTGCCTAGTTTGCCCACAAAATGCAATTTTTGATTTTTAATTAGTTATCTTGCAGTCCAAATTTGAATTTTTCGAAAAAATTCAAAAAGTTAATATGATAATCTTGTAGGGCTATTATAAAGTAACATTTTTCTTTTGAAGTACTATGAATAAGGCATCCTATCAAAAAGTGGTTACTAACAAAGTTTTAAATCTTTTTCAAATGCAGAATGTTGGTGTATTTATCTTTTACCGTATTTCGAACAGTTTGGCCGAAAAATGTAATTTTTGGATTTTTCATTATTTTGAATGCTGTCAAAATTGGAATTTTTTATTTTTTAAGAAAATTTAAAAAGTTGTTACGATAATCTCGTTGGGCATTTAAAAAGCAAAATTGTTCTTCCCTTGACTTTGTTTCATATCGCGCGTTCTTTGAGATAAAATGGTCATTTAAGTGTGTTTTTTTGGAATATTGTAAATGCTATAACTCTGGTCATTTTTAATTTTTTGAAAAAAGTCAGTAGGATAAATAGTTTGTCAGTTTGAGTACTATAAACATCCGTACAAAAAATGTTTGAATTTTGAAAAAAAGTGGTCTCAAAAATGTTCAAAATACGCTCACTTTTTGAATTTTGATCCAAAATGGCTGGCTAACGAACTTGAGCTTTATTTTAGGACACTCAAAGAGTAAAGGCCAATCCAATTTGCCAATTCTTTCCCAAGTTGTCGTGCTGACAAACTAAAAATCTACGGACGCACAGTCATATCACAC
>NC_046660.1:119783879-119786148 GCF_010883055.1 Belonocnema kinseyi | reverse complement strand
CAGGCAGATGTTTGCCACTTCAGGAATTTACTATTTCCAATCGTCGTTTATGATTTCGAGAAACAGATGTTTAATTTTATTGAGGGTTTTGTCCAGTTCACCACTTCTGTGATTTTCTGTACCTCTCCGACTAGATCCTTGCTAATCCTCAACCCTGTAGCCTGTTTCATCCTCAGAACTTAAGGACATTTTCTATTTTGTGCATCTACGTCATCAACTACGTCACTAGCACCCCCACTTCAATTTGTCCTTTGCGATCCCACCTTGAACCTCGATTTCTGCTCTTGAAATAGTCAGTCGACAACGAGAGTTACACTAATGAACAACCTTTTTCTCAGATCGGCTAACAACTACATTATCGCTCGCGAACTACACTGTATTCCTTCAATTTAAAGTATTTACCCTTTGAATAAACGTGAATTTGACATTAATCGATTTAACGATTTATTAAGAGATCCTTGTTCCTAAACGTTCCAAGGAGTGATCACTGACGCAAGCTAACGTATGAGCTTGTCCTGTGTCGTGATCCGCAGCGCAACACAACCACTGCACTGATATCTACTGACGGTAAACTTTTTTCACTCTAATTTCTAGTTCTAAAAGAACAGAGCGGAAAATTTGGACCAGTAGTAGAAGCCAATATGTTCAGGCCCGAAAATGTTCATATAGAAGCATCAAAATCTGGGAAACTTACCTCAGCTAACATTATATTATCTACTTCTGTTAAAAATTGTATGAAATCAATGATAATTGCTTTTATTCTTTGCAGATCACTTCAAGATTTGGTTGGAGGATATTTATTTTCCAAATGTAGGAAAAATAGCATTTTCCTCCTTGATTCATGCAGTGGTCATTGCCCATCTGTAGTAGAAGAAGCATCACCCTCCGATAAAATTGTAAATTTTAAAATTATTTCAACAGGAACAACAGAAAAAATTCAATCTTTAGATATATTTGGGCTTAGAGTTTGGAAAAATTATGTGCGTCACTTTTCCGATTCTATTTTTTTGATGAATTACGATATCAATTTACGTATCAGGAATAATATTATCAAGCTTCAGTCTTTGGTGCATAATCACTTAAGTTCGTCAAAATGTACTAATATTTTTAAATATCCATGGTACAAAAGCGGATATATTGCAGAAAAATCAAGTAAATTTGAAAATCCTTTGGACTTCAGTTTCAGTGATTCCTGTAAAACTCGTTGTGATGTATTAGGTTGTACTAATATTGCTATAATTCGATGTTCTTGGTGCACAAAATTACTTTGTTTCAAACATTTTTTTGACGATTATCACTATTGTTTGAAGTTTGAATAATAAATCTTTCTTTAAGAGTGGATACCCTCTTCAATGCTGTTCATCTCTTAAAAATACCTAAATACCTTCATCCTCTTTTTTGTATACAACACATATTTTTGTCGGATTTTTTGCTCAATTTTAGACTTATTTTGCTATTTTATAGATAATTAGGGAGTGGTTTACCCCTGTGTTTAGGGGTAGCTACCTCCATTAATGTTATTGTAAACTTATTTTGGCGAAACGCGTAAACTTTATTTTTGTCTCAAATACAAAATATATATTTTAAAATTTTTTTCCGTTGAATTTAAAAATGTTCAGCAAAACTTTAAAAATATGCAAGGGTGGTTCATCCCTTCAATATATATATATATATATATATATATATTAGTAAATCACGATATTCACCTTTCATCACGAGGAAACTTTTCCAGTAGGTTTGATCGAAATCAATTTAGTGTATATACACAATACTATACAATAGACACTTGATACCCCTATCTTTGAGAGGCTGTTTCACTACCTTAAAGTTTTTTTCCGCATATATAAAAAATACGCTTCGCTCAGTTTTTCGAGTACTACAACATATTTAAGGGAGAATCAAATCGGAAAGGGACACCTGAAAGACTTTCCTTGTCAGTATACTCCTTCTCTTTTCTTCTATGTTCTTCTCCATTAGTTCTTTATTTTCTCCATTTTCTTAATTCCTTTCTGAGCTCCTATTTTCTCTCTTTACAACCCTCATTCCACTCGCTTCTATTCCACTCTTTACTAACATAATTTTTGCTTGTGCACTTTATTCCTCTTTTTATTTTTATCATTTTTTCCATCTCGTCGTCCACATTTCCCTCTCCATTTTGATATTTCTGACCTTTTCTCTAAACTGTTCTTTTCATTGCCTTGACAGATCCCCTTTTTCTGCTCTTTTACCTTTGCTCCCTTTTTATCCATGTGTGTGTGTGTGTGTGTGT
>NC_046660.1:119782940-119783779 GCF_010883055.1 Belonocnema kinseyi | reverse complement strand
TTATAATTATTTATTCATTCACAGAAAAATTGGATCATTAGAATAAACCTCTAAAAGAGCAGCTCTAACTATCTTCTATTCAAGCGCATATTCTCAGTTCTGAATTTGGTTCAAATCACAGTATTTCGCCTTTGGGACATTGAATGTGACTTCTTGAAGGAGGGGAATGATTTATTCAAGACTGAACAGTAATCTATTTTACCAGGAATAATTTTATGCAAAATAAAGATTTAAAAAATCACCATTAAACCCATATTTCCAAACTAACCCACTTTTCGACTCATTCTAGACAAAAATAACCAAATAAAAAAGAAGGAGAAAAAGGGAAAAAGTCAACTAAAAGCACACCTCTAACTTTTTCCTTTCTCCGTCCTTTTTATACTACTAGGGAACCAACATGTTTCGAGGCCAATTATTTAGACCTCCTCATAAAGGAATATTTATGGGATAAACTAAATTATGAAAAATTGATATGCCTGAAAATGAAATATTCCTATTAACATTAATAAAAAATTGTTTTTGGGACCGCTGAAATCGAATATGACCTCAGAATTGCTTCATCAGGTCAGGGTTTTTTTTCTAACCTTAAAATAAGGGCTCAAATTTGTTGAATTTTTTATACAATTTAAATCAAACTGCTAAATTTTTTGCAGTATTTCTGTAATTTTTCATACTAATCGTTTATTTTTTTGCAAACTATCAGTCGTAGGGTATACACGAATGCAACATAAAATGTGTCTTATTGAAAGATCTACAAGTTTTATTTAATACTATTTTGTAAATTTTAATTGTTGACTGAAATAAACGGAAAAACATGAAATTTTTATAGGTTTGTAGGG
>NC_046660.1:119764550-119782930 GCF_010883055.1 Belonocnema kinseyi | reverse complement strand
CCTTGAAAATAAAATTTGCTGGTATTTTCACTATCATATTCGACATCAGCGCGACAAAATACATAGGTGTACGAAGTTTGGAATCAATCGGAGGTAAGCGCTTTTCGGAAGTTCATCCTCGGCGTCATTGCGGATATAAGAAATCTCACTAACAATTCTGTGTTTCCCAACGCGCAATTTACTTTTTGCTTTTGGCACTTTAAGTTCGATGTTAGCAAAACAATATCACGACGAGCCACGCCTCAGCTAGCTAGATTATGAGTTACGATTTCGCATGGTAAAACTCACTATTGCCCGTGCAGAAATATCCATCTAGCCTCGATCGGAGCCAGACCAGTCCGGGTCGGGTCCCGATCGGGAATCCTGGTCGGTGCCAGATCGCGTATGAAACACACGCCCAGATCGGGGCCAAGTCGGGACACCCGATCGGGAAATCGGATCGGTGCCCTGTCGGTGCCCGATCGGTACAGGATCAGTCTCATTATAATCCATTCGTGAATTTCATGAATGGAGATTTGATATAATTAAACTTGAAACTATCGAATTGTCCTCTCCTTTCGAAGGCCACCTTAATATTTTGAATTTCCAATTAGTTATTTAAGTTAAAATTAAAATACTACAGGCACGAAAAAAAGAGGTTTCAGGCTACAAAATTTTATTATACTTTCTAGAAACGCAATATTATTGTAGATGGTATCAGTTTCGAGGAAAAGGTTTGTTTTTATGAAAAAATGGACGATAACATGAAATATTTTAAATAACAATCTTAATTTCTCGTCTGTAAAACTTCTTAACAAATAAGAAAAAGTTTTTTCGCAAACAGATTCCATACAACTTGACACTTTCAAATTCTTCCAAAGAAAATCATCGGGAAATAACCTATGATTTACGATTCATTAACATTTTACTGTAAATAAATTCAATTTCCTGCCAATTGCATTACTTCTTGAAAAATTCAAGAACGTGGTTGTAGATAATATTTTCGCTAAAAAATTGAGCTATCATTTATTAGATCGTTTTATTTGTTTAAGACTGTTAAGAACAAATATAGACTAAACAACTTTGAAACAAAAATGAAAATTTTTGAATTAAATATTTCTGGTTGTTTAAAATATTATTTACAGAATATGCGTTTAATTAATTTTTATTATCAATAATTAATTTTGACCTAATAGACGTTTTTATAAGTCGAAATGTCATTGTTTATAATGAAAAATAAAAAAAACTTTTTTAGCATTTTAAACTTCGCGCGAAACCAATTAGATACCGAATGCGACGCATGCGCAGTTGAGTAACTAACTCTTGTTGGAATCCCTACACAATCGGCAGTTTGCATATTGATTGTATTACTTGATTCTGAAATTCATGTTATGAAAATTTGTCCTTAATGTAATTCTGTAATGAATTTCTTATTAATACAGGATCAAAGTTTCAATAACATAATCGATTGCATAACATATTTTATTCTGATACTCTAAAAACATTAAAATATTGTGCATACTGCAATTCATTTCTTGTCAATAGATTTGATAATTCTAACTCTATAATAAATCGAAAACTTTGAGTTCTAAACTAATAATTGGAAACAAAAGAACTTGATCAATTTCATCATATAATAATATTTGACTCATCTAATAATAAATATACTAATTTTACCTAAAACAATGTAATTAATTATTACTTTATTTGAGGTTAGGTTTCA
Organism: Belonocnema kinseyi; assembly: GCF_010883055.1. NCBI lineage: Eukaryota > Metazoa > Arthropoda > Insecta > Hymenoptera > Cynipidae > Belonocnema > Belonocnema kinseyi. The sequence continues at coordinate 119,781,228 of NC_046660.1, read as the reverse complement.
ATGAGCCCGCAGAGTGTAATTACTTACTCTCACCTTCCTTTCACAGGTTTCGAGGTCTACTGACTGGTGTTTGGGGCCTCCGAGCACGTGGCTTACTCGCCTTATGCATTTTTAATCATTGCTAGAATATTATGAACGAGTAGTACGTATACAAATTTCACTGAACTATCAGAAAAAATCAAGCAGCACTAGTTCTGCGAGCGCATGGAAATGACGTTTCAGTAAGAACTTGGTCTGGCCCGGCTGGGCCCAGGTATGGGCCACAGAGTTCTACCGATCAGGGTCAGATCGGGAAATCCGATCGGGGCCAGATCGGTATTACGTTTGAAATCGGGCGATTTCTGCACGCCTGTGAAGAGTAAGTTTGCTGATTTCAAATTGCATACGACACTGTAGGCAATTTCTATATAGATTAGCTCATAAATTTCTACAATGAAAATTATGTAAAATCTAGATGAATATGAAGAGGCAAAAATGATCTTATATATAATTGAAGGGCTGAATACAATAACCACTTTAGCGCTCGAACACGCGGAGAAGTATTGTCCGGGCAGCAAATGTGGAAGATTATTCAAATCTGATTTTTGACAGTCGATGCTTGTAGAGAATTTTATTGCGCCTATTTTTTGTATGGCAATCATAGTTTTACGTTGTTTAGTTATTAAGTTATTTGAGGAAAACTAAATATTTCACCGAAATAAAATTCAATAACTTTTTGCATTCAACTCGCCAGATCTTCGTCGGAAAGTGATATTTTTTCTGGTAAATTTTATTTAACATTCTTCAACATACTCTACGACTGTTAGAGTGATCACAAACGTTTAAAAACATTTTAGGGTCGTGTAGTGAATTTACAAAAATATTTTCTTCGGAATGTTGGGTGCATACATACAAACGAAAATGTTGTGTGAGGAAGTTTCAAATTTCGAAAACTTCCAGCGAATGTTCACTGTGGATCAAAGAAGTTTTTCAGAAAGTTTTAGATCTTCAGTCATTAGGGGAAAAAAGTTAGGGCGATGTGAACATTATGTACGGCGAGCTGCGTTCCACGCGGATCGAGAAAACATAGCGCGGCGGTGTAAATTCACTACGAAGACACGTGGATTGTTTATATATTAGATGTCACATCCTGAATGCGGCTCTGTGGCACGCCCAGGTATGTATAAGTCTCTCCAACGCAAAGGTGTCGTATGGCGCTTCTATCAACGAGTTCAGGATCTTCAGGGATGCCATTAAGTTTTCCTCGCTTCAAATAAACCTTGGCGCATTTGTCTAACCCAAATTCCATTCCAATTTCGCGAAAAATTGTCCAGGGGTGGTCCCGAAGAAATTAACCCCCAAGCGGATGATTGAAAACCGTACCGTGGAGGTGAAAAAAGTATCAAGAGGGATGAAGAACTATTCCGCTCCGTTACCAGATTGTATTAAGAACTTCTGGTGAAAGAAGTTTCCTTCAACCCATCAGCATTTGGCCCGTATTTTCACCTCATTTTTAGAGTTGAAAGAGCCAATTCCGGAGTGGTTGGTGGAAAGGCGCACAATCATCTTGTCGAAAATAGGCAACTTATCTGATCTGAAAAATTACAGGCCAATCACTTTTTTGAAAACACTGTATAAGATATTCACAACTATCCTAAATGATAGGATTGTTCAGGCAATTGAACCTGTGAGGCAAGAAATGTATGAACAACGATGCTCAAAGAAAGGTGCAGCGGAATGTCAGGAGAACCTGCTCATCGACAGATGTGTCTGCAAAGATGCAGCATTCTATCAGCTTGACCTTTCGATGGCCTGGATTGATTATCGGAAAGCTTTCGATTGGACATCCCATAGACTTAACAACTGGATTTTGGAAAGCCCACTCCTCTTTTGCCTTAAATTATTGCCACTATCTCTAGCACTTCGCCATTCCGACGGGTACTTTTGCGGCAAACCTGCAGATCAAAAGTACCAGGCCACTCATGTATTGTTCATGGACGATCTTAAGATCTATGCTAAAAACAAAGAGCAACTATATCTAGCTCTAGGGCTTGTCGAACGATATTCTAAGGAAATTGGAATGGAATTTGGGCTAGAAAAATACGCCAAGGTTTATTTGAAGCGATGAAAACCTAATCACGTCACTGAAGGCCCTGAGTTCGCCGATAGAAGCGCTATAGGACACCTTTGCGCTTGAGTTGTGGCTTAAATTTTACCGTTATTTCGCTGGGTCACGGAGTGATCCAAGGACTACCGCCTTCTGCATTTTTCCCGCAAGTGTTTTAGCATATTGTTGGCACGCAGGGATGCTTTTCAGGTTATTAACGAGTGAAAACTTGGCACCTCCAAGAGTGCCGCTGATAAGGACGATTAGTTTAACAGAATAATCTGGGTACAATCGTTGCAACTCCCTTATAAGGTCTCTGCACCTCTCTTTCTTTTCATTCTCCTTAGTTATGATGTTTTTGTCAGATGGTGCCGAAAATTCGATAACGAACATGGTTCGCTTCTCGCAGTCAAGAAGAACCATGCCTCGCCTCGAGTGTGCAACAGACACAATTGTCGAGAATATAAAGTTCCAGTATATGCGGCACTTCCCATTATGGACAATTGACTCGATTTCCCTAGGAGCATTTAGAGGAGTGACATTAAGGTTAATGCCGTAAGAGTGACAGAGATGGTAATAAAGCACCATTAGGGCCGCATTGTGCCTTTGGATGTAGGCCGTTCTCGCGTGAGTTGGAGAACTAGATAGTATGTGAACTAAATGCTCGGGGTGTGCATGGCACGCCCTGCAGCTATCATCGGGAATGTCTTGGCTCAAAATATGGCGACGGTATGTTAAGCTGGAAATGACACCGTCTTGGCATGCCAAAATGAAACCCTCTGTACCAGACTTCAATCCGGGCGATTTAAGGAAAGCAAACGTTAGCTCACACGACATTGAATGATCCTCCACATTTCTGTGGAAGATACCGTGCATCCTCTTATCGAGGAGCTGTTCACGTCAGTTTTTCTCGTGTGCTTTCTTAATCCGGGCTTTCAGGAGCGAGCACTCGAGATAGATAAGATTTGATGCATTTTGCTCACGCCTAATACTGAAGTTAATTCCGAGTGTTTCAGTAGCCTCCTCCGCTGCTTTGTACAGAAACGCTGCTTTGTCCACTTCTTCTTGCTTCTTGACCATTATAAAAAGAGGGTCTCTTCCAATTGCGACAGTCGCGGAAGAAGACTTAAGATGCATGCTTTTGTTCATGTGCATAACCTTTCTTATCCCGATATCAAGGGATCTGAGCTCGTTTTTCACCCATGGAACCACTCCAAATGAATAGAATACTACCGAGACGGCAAGCATGTTCGTTGCAGATACTTTGTTCCTCGCCGACAGTTCGGAACACCAAATTTGCCGGATGAGACGTTTGTATCTGCTTCGGAGAGTATCCTTTGTAGATGTCACGTCATGAATGCGGCTCTGTGGCATGCCCAGGTATGTATGAGTCTCTCCTGTGCAAAGGTGTCGTATAGTGCTTCTATCAACGAGCTCAGGATCTTCAGGGATGCCACATGAGTGACCATGTATTTTCATTCTGCAGCTTTGCCGCACAAGTACCCGTTGGAATGGCGAAGTGCTAGAGATAGTGACAATAATGTAAGGCAAAAGAGGAGTGGGCTCATGGTGTCGCCCTGAAAGATACCTCTCTGCAAGGTGACCTTGTTAGTTGTCACACGATTACTTCCAGATAAGATAGTAAATCTGGTTTTCCAAAGTGGCATTAATCTCTCTATGCACCTAACGATTTGCGGATGAACCTTTAAGCTTTCGAAAAGACAAATAATAAGTCTATGGGAGGTCGAATCGAAAGCTTTGACTTGTTAAGTGTGTGATAACGGTTTCGGAGTTCGTGCGCGAACTTTCAAACCTTGACGGTAAAATTCCTGCCAGATGTGATGTAGTCAATCACGTACGGAATGCGGGACGCGTACTGTCTTGCCCAGCCTATCTTCATGGCAAGTTGATGCATTCGTCTTTTGGTCTTATGATTAACCGTTGGTTTTGTTTTACGGTTCGCATCGGCCAAAGCTCTCGCTGCATTATACACACAATAATTAATAACCGAGAGGTCGTATTCTTCGGAAATATGTCCACGAAGCTCGTCATCCATTTCAGCTAGATCTTTAGAATTGAGAGAAACCTTTGTGTTGATGTTTCTCCGGGTCATAAAGCATCGCTCTTCCTCTATTGGATGCCTGCCCGCGATTGGTCTAAGTGTCGCCTCTCTTTCTCTGTTTCCGGCTTGTTCTAGCTGTTGTAGAGTAGGCGTTCCGCTTACATAGCCCCTTTTTTGAAGTATTTCAGCATGGTTTCGCAGACGTTGCTGCGAAAGGTGCGATAATTCCGGGTGTTTCTCGCACCACAGAGCATGCAACCATGCCATGTAACCCCGTTCAGGGGCCACACTCGCATCGTAGCACTCTAGCAAGTCGTGATTTAGTCGCTCCGGCGAAAGCATTTATAATTGTCACGCTTTCAGAATAGTTATAAAATCTAAAGGTTCGAAAGAATATTATTTCTCATGCTGTCAAATTATACATTTTTCAAAATTTTGGACCATTTTCAAATATTAGTAATATTAACTAATTACATTATCTAGACTTTTATTGTTATGTACACTTAACAATTATTAATTAAGTATTTTCAGAAATAATAAGATGACTGATGAGCGCAAGTTTCCTTATTTTCTATTTTCACTGTCTGTCACAAGATTTTAATTTAATCAACAAGTATTGTGCATGCCGCGCCACACAACGCCACGAATCAAAATTAACTCTACTATTTAATTTCAAATTTCTAAATTTATCTGCTATATCGTCAGAGATTGTACCTTACCGACAGTAGATCAAACCTACAAACCATGAAGGCAGATGAATCTACACAATATCAATCAAGTTGAGAATCTTCAATAACAAAAAATGCTTAACGTCTTAATAAGACTAGATGGAAAATAATATTTTTAAATTTAAATTTAAATTATTTCTTGAAAAAAAGATCCTACTACATCTTCACTCCATTGGGAAAATTAACATCTAGCTAAAAATTAGCGTCATGTTCTTAAATTAATAGTTCTTATTCTGATCCCTCTAATAGCTTAATTGGAAAAGCACCTGACCGGAAATCAGAAGTTTTGTGGTTCGATTCCCAATGGAGTGAAGATGGAGTAGGATCTTTTTTTCAAGAAATAATTTTAATTTTAATTTTAAAATATTATTTTCCATCTAGTCGTTAAGCATTAAGAGTTAAGCATTTAGAGTTAAGCATTAAGAGTTGTTATGCATTAAGCATTAAGACTTTAAGCATTTTCTGTTATTGAAGATTCTTAACTTAATCGATATTGTATAGATTCTTCTGTCTTCATGCTTTGGAGGGTTGATCTACTTTCGGTAAGGTACAATCTCTGATGATATAGCAGATAAATTTAGAAATTTGAAAATAATTACTTATACCATTAACACCTAGCTAAAAGTTAGCGTTATGTTCTTGAATTAAGAATTCTTATTTTGATCTCTCTAATAGCTTAATTGGAAAAGCACCTGACCTGAAATCAGAAGTTTTGTGGTTTGATTCCCAATGGAGTGAAGATGAAGTAGGATCTTTTTTTCAAGAAACAATTTTAATTTTAATCTACTATTTAAAATAACTAACGTCTAACCTATCTTCTCTTTTTCTACAGGCCAAAAATATTAAGCATTATTCGATTGTTTTAGTTCAAAACGGCTTTAGTTCAATTGAGCTTAAGGACACGCTGTCACGGAGACCCGTTTTGAATTATTCGTTGAATTAATGTGACACATCGCGTTCGTATCTAGGTTATCAACCAATGAAAGTTACCATAAACCAAACAAAGTAACTAGAAATGAATCCTATAAAAATATTAATTCGACAAATAATTCAAAACGGGCCTCCGTGAAAAAGTACCCTTAGTTCAAATGGATACCTAGTGGTCGCAACTGATACTACCGCGGCAAAATTTCAAACATCAAATTAAAGAAATTCCTTCTAGCTTGATTAAAAATAAAGCTAATTAATAATAATTTTTCATACAATTAGAAATCAGACATTTTAATGGCAAAAGGTATAAGAGAGCAAATTACTTTGCATATAATCTAAAATTAAAACTCTAATATACTATGTCGCATAAATATCAAACACTTAAATGTTCAGGACATTGTCCTCAAAAGTGATCTAAAAATCTCTGATGATAAATTTGACAAATTTGTAATGGATTTATAAAAAACTGAGCTGGAAAAATTTATCAATCAATCTTTCTATACAATATTTTTTATAAATATAGTAAGTTGTACAAAACTGACATACATCGGACCAAGTAAAAGGCCAGGATTTTAAGAAGATCCTTTATTCCATTATAAAATTTTTTCGATGTTTCGCGAGTCAATTGCTCTCCTCATCAGGATAAAACATCAATCCAATGACAATAAAATTGTATAAGTCCTTATATTTGCAAAGAAAAAGTCAGAATTCTTGATTATTAATTCATGTTTTTATCATTCTCATCTGAATTAGTTCTGTAATAAATATAAACAAAGTAAAATTGGAGCTAAGTTTAAAATAATAAATGTATAACGAATCATATACAAAAGTTGAAGTGAAAGAAAACCGTTAAAATTATTTTTAAAAAATTTTACCTGTAGTGCTGATGTTATCATTTTAAAAAAACCTATTTGATATAAAAGGATAATAATAAAATAATTCAAATTCTAAAAAAGGTTAAACACACTTTTAAATTTAAATTTAAAAGAGGAAACAGAACGTGCGTTCTGCTTCATATTGAAGGTTGACTTCGAGTGAGAGAGGTAAACACATGGATTACCTGAGACTTTAAAAGAACGGTGTCGTAATAAAAGTTAAAGATATAAAGTTCCTTAAATTAATGTGATACATATTGTATATAGTCGAAGCTTAAAGCCAAAACATGTTCCCAATCAAACTGATGTCCAGTTATAAGAAATAACCTGCCAGTCTGACCTACATAACATTTATCACAATTTAAACAACAAAATTTTATAAACTACCTCACTAAGTTGAAAAATGTCAAAAGAATCTTCTCCTAATTTTATAATTTTATCTAGTTATGAATCAATCCTAAATGTCGTTTTAATACTAAAATCATTTAAAATTCTTTTAACCTCAAAATACAGACTACCATGGAACGGAACAGAAATCAAAAGTATAAATTCTACATTATGATCTAAATGTGAAGTAGTTTATTTCGGTGAAGGTTTTTTAAGTGCTTTAATTTTATCATTAATGTGTGTTTAGACAAATTCTTTTAGATAATTATTAAGTGAAAGAATATTTTTGATAAAATTAATATTTGACTTTTGAAAGGATTCATGTGATAGTTTAAAAGATGTGTCTACTGGATTTTGGATGATAGTTATTTTGTGCTGAATAGGATGATTCGAAAGAAAGTTAATATATCTGTCTGAATAAGTACCTATTCTGTACCAATCCGTGATAATAGTGCCATTATCATTTTTAATTACCTTGACATTTAAAAAAGAAATGGAATTGTCATTTTGTATCTCCTGTGTAAATTTGAGTGTAGGGTGGAAAGAATTGAATTGACGTAAAACATAATTTAGTTTGTCTTTTGGTAAAATAATTAGTGTCGTCCACGTACCTATAATATGTATGAATAGTGAAATCTAAATTTTTTTAAACATTCAACTCTAAGTCTTGCAGAACAAGATCAGCTAAAACAGGTGATATGGGAGACCCCATAGGCGTTCCATAAACCTACATATAAAAGTTATTATTATATTGAAATACTGTTCGATTCATTAGAAACTTAATTCCATTTGCAAATTCTGTCAAAGGTGAACCTGTGAAATTTTTAATATGGATACATCTGCTTAAAACACTATTTTGCACCAAATCGATTGGAATATTAGTAAATAAAGATGAAACATCGGTTATTCATAGTATTAAAAAATTCGAACAATTTATCACAATGACTTTTTTCATAAAATCAAAAATTAATAGAGTTATAGCATTTACAAAATTCCAAAAAACACGAAAATGAACATTTTAGGCCAAATAACGCACGATATAAAAAAATTCAAGGGAAGAAAAATGTTGCTTTTTGAATGCCCTACAATATTATCATAACAATTTTTTGAATTTTTTTGAAAAATCAAAATTTCATATTTTGACAGCATTCAAAATTATGAAAAATCCAAAAATTACATTTTTCGCCCAAACTATGCAAAATACGATAAAAAATAAACAAAATAATCTATTAGATTGGCCTTTGATACACAAAAAAACATAAAAAATAAACAAAAATGATTATTCAAAGTATTAAAAGCGCACTTTCTGAATCAAGGAATTTGATACGCAACCATTCTTTAAAAAATTAAAAACGTGGAATCTGAATAGTTTTAAGATAATATCTTATAAAATAAATATAATATTTAAAAAAATACTGACATGTGCAATTTTCAATTATTTAAAAAAAATTTTAATATAACATTTCCAAAACAAACGTATTTAAACTAACCACTTTCAAAATAAATCAGTTATACATTTTGTACAATTATAATTCAATAAATTCAAAAATGAGTTTGAAATTAATTAGGGAAAAATTAAAGAAACTTACAAAGAATTTGATCAAATGCCTCCAAATTTAGGGTGAGTTTTAAATACTTCAAGATGCATGAAATAAAAACTTTAAAATACTTTATCGAATGAATAGAATTGAGTAAATTTAGAAGAATGTAAAAAAATTAGGATAAATTAATAATAATTTAGGTTGAATTCAAAATGAATTGCAAAAAATATTTGCAAATTTTTTTAAACGCGACAATGAAATTTCGTATGTTTTAATACCAATGCAAGTTACGAATTATAATAATATACATTAATGGGAATGATACTATATAAAACTTCAGGGATAAACTCGAGTGCGAAGCATGACATACGTGATGAGAATGTGTTCGTTAAAGCCGAAGAAGCTTTAGCAAAAGATAATTCACAATCATTAAATTACTGTTGTGGATACTTTTACCTTTAGTTATAAATAGTTTGTGCAGAAAAGTCGAGCGCGTAGCGCGAGGTAAATACATTATCGAGCGCGATGGTAAAGAGTTTCTCAAGTTAATCTTGACATTATTAAAACTGTATTTTTGTTGTAATCGACCAAATTAATCAGGATACGTTTTTGCATCAGTGATAATTGTCAATTTGAAAAAAATTATTAGTTATAGACTATAATCTACTTTTTCACCAAATGGAATTTTTTCCACCCGTTTTATGTGTGCTGACATACAGCAAAGGGATATATTAGAAGCATTCTTCCTTTTATTTATAAAAATTCAAACATACTTACGAAATGGTGCTCTCATATGTAATATTCGCGAAACTGTTAAATAAATATAAACTTAATCGTGCGAATTATGGATTTGTGCACGTTTTGTTTTATTTCACTTTCTTCACTTAATTATATTCCCTTATTTTTTGTGCATTTTTAGTTGGAATTTTTAGCCCCGAGTCAATCGGGTACAGTTCCTCCGGCTTTTTTCCATTAAAATTAAAATTGTTTAAAACTAAATTCGGAGATGCTATATAATATCATAACGAACGTCCCTGGATTTTTTTTTTTGAGGAATAATACAAAACAAATTATTGTGCTGAATACAAATTTTATGCATGTGAACTATTTTGAGGTCCGTTAGCATGTTCGCTATCATTCGACAGATTTTGAAAACCAAAGCTTTATTATTGTTTTTCTAATCAGCCCACACAAAAGTATGCGGGGACGTCCGTCAGCATGTTCGCTATCCCAGATAGCACAAGAGTTTGCGGCAAGCTTACCTAATCCTTGCGATGCAAGGTCCGGGAGACTGCATTGCAAGATTTAGGCAAGCTTCCCGCAAATAAAACAATGTCCGCCATGCGGCATTATTGCGAGTCAAAATTAAGGGACCATTGCCATGGGAATCTTCCTGCAAGTTTGCCTGCATTACACAGCCCAACATGGTTTTGTTGGAAAGTGGAAGGTCATTTCCCAAGTATTTTTTTACGTAGAATCCGAATCCGGGGTCAGAATTGGCCCATCACGTCAGGATTTTAAGATATTTGAGGTTATGTGCCCGAAAAATAACGTTTTTGGCTACTTTTGAGGTTATGTACAGAAGACACAAATTTTTTGGGGATTTTTTCTTTACTTGTATCATATAGTACTGCTCTATTTCTTTAATTTTAGAGTCGCAGAGGCTAATTACTATTTTTCTTTACCAAGTTACGCCAATTTGAAATTACGAGATATGTTCCATTAAGTCTTGAGCATTTGCTTTAAATACTTTGAGGCAGACATTTCCTACTTGGGTACTTAACCTTAAATATCTTAAAATCCTGATGCAATGGGCCAATTCTGACCCCGGATTCGGATTTTCCGTAAAAAATTACTTCGGAAATGACCCTCCACTTTCCAAAAACTGACATACCGCATTATTTGCAGGCCTGTGTTGTTGAGGGAACATTGAAGGAAGATTTGTGGGAAAGTTTTATTAGAATTTTTTTTTAAGTACCCTACATCATACGTTTTTGCAGACACGTAAGGCACCATTCTGGGAGAACATTAAAAAACTACGGCGCAGCCCTAGGTGCTATGCAAAACTAATGCGCAATGGATCAAGTTCAAGATTGACAGGCAACGTTTCCTCACTCTTTCTTCCCAATATTGCCACATGACGGACATTTTCTTATTTGCGGGAAGCTTGCCTGAACCTTGGGATACAAGCTTCCGAAACTTGCATGGCAAGATTTAGGCAATATTGCTGAAAACTCATGTGCTATCTGGGATTATGTCCCAAATTTGTAAGACAAAATATTGATTATTCTAGGAGCAAAGCCAACTAACGTTGTTTTGTTCAATTTTAGGAATATCATAAAACGACGGTTATTAGGGCGAAATATTAAAATTTAATTGCCTTATTTTACTTTATAAGTAATACTAGAATTGCATTATATATTACTGCGATCAGGTACTGCACAAACTGACACGAACTATGAACACTCCACGCACTCACAGCTTGAGTTTTCAAAATCCCGAGAATTTAAGTTCAGGTTATATAACCGAGAATATGACAGCATTTAGGAGAATTTAAAAGAATTTAAGGATTTACGATTTTTAACAATATTTTTATTATTATTAAATACCAAGCGCTTATCCTTTTTTAAATAGTCAGCTTCATATCTATAAAGTATTAAATATTTCATCTGGTATTTAATTAGTAAAATGTCATTTTAATCGTAGCCTTACGCTTGAAAATGAATTTTATTTCTAAAATGTAACGAAATTATTTTCCTTTAATCATGTGCTTAAAAGGTGATGCACGTTCTGTGTACATTTTAAAAAGATAATATTTTAAATACATATTTTATGATAAAATATTTTGTGTAATGTTACATGTTTAGCAGGCTCAACGCCAACATAACCTATAATAAGCATTAAAATTCATCTGGAACGAATAATAGCAATACATTCTTAAAAAGTGTTTTTTATTTCAAATACTGGACCGGATGCTCATTATATACGTAAAAAGTGTTTCCAACATTAAAAAATCGTTCCAAGTTAGCCAAAAAAATAAAATTTTCTATAAATCAAAATAAATTCTCAGAGAATTTATTTCTCGGTTATATTCTCGGTGATATTCTCATTCTCGTTACCGTTCTCAAAGTTATATAACCGGCTAAGAACTCTAATCATAGGACAGATCCCGCTCATCTGAGAAACCATGCGCATGCACAACTGGCATGAGCGCGCTATATTTTAAACAGCAAAGTTTCAAAGTAAGCTATAAAAGATATTCGTAAAGCAAATTTCTTTTTAGATAATTTAAAAAAATGAAAAAATAAGTATACCTCAAGATTTCGACTTCTTGATTCTGCATCAAAATAAATCGAATAAGTAGTACAATCTTTAAAATAAAACTTTCAAGCATTTAGGTATCTTGCATATTAATAATCTATGGTATGTTTTAATAGAAAGCACTTTCTCGTGTAACAGGTTTTTCTATAATATATTCATCATACTAATTTTTATATACAGGACTATATTTTAACGTGATAAATAACGTTAAAGTGTTAGTTTCCTCTTGCAGAATCATAACAGAAGACATAAATGAAAGTTACAGCTTTTTTTTAAATCCGCACGTTACTCCAACACCTTCTCACGATGGACGTCACATGCTATGTGGCACATTCCGAACACCGTGTGCGGGCACAGTGGGGATTTATGTACGATCTGTAAGTCGTGTGGGCACTGTGTCGGTACTCCCGCAGCCACATCAAGCTCTCACGCTGTGCGGCGTGCGTGCTGCATCACTCTTTCTGGTTATTAATCATACTGATTTCTATGTACAAGAGTATATTTGAAACTGATAAATAACGATAAAGTGTTACTTTCCTCTTGCAGAATCATAGCAAAGGACATTAATGAAAGTTACAACTTTTTTTTAAATCCGCACGTTACTCCGACGCCTTGTCGCAATGATGGTCACATGCTATGTGGCACATTACGCACACGATTTGCGGGCACAGTGGGGATTTACGTACGATCTGCAAGTCGTGCGGGCACTGTATCGGTAGTCCCGCAGATTTATCACACTATCACGCCGTGCATCCTGCATGCGGTTTCACGCATTGTTATCAGGGCAAGTGAACTGTTAGAAATTTGTATCCCAATTTTGCGAAAATGGTCAGAAGTTTTATCTGCCCAATTTCTCTTCTGCAATATTAGGGAGCCAGAAAAAAATTTATTCCGAGAAAACAACGTGACCAGATTTATAAAATTATTGTATTAATATAAAATTATGAATAAAACTGTTCACTTCATGTTAAATGCAGAAGTTCAGGTCATATGTACTGTTTGTACATTTTATATTTTCTTTTGGCATACGTTTGTACGTCGTATTTACAGTTTGTACATTCCATATTATTGTTTGTACCCTCTACGTTGCCCGGCTAGGGGAAAACCAAAATTTCGTGCCATCTCCCTTAAATTTAAATTTCTTAGATTTTCTTTTTGCATACGTTTGTATGTCGTATTTACTGTTTGTGCATTTTATATTTTCGTTTGTCACCTCTTAGTTGCCCGGCTACGGGAAAATCGAAATTTCGTGCCATCCTCCTGAAATTGTAATTTCTCTCATTTTCTTCTGGGATACGTTTGTATGTCATATGTACTGCTTGTACATTCCATATTTTGCATTGATTCGATTGTACTTCGTATGTACTGTTTGTGCATTCCATGTTTTCGTTTGTACCCTCTTGGTTGACTTGCTAGGGGAAAATCAAAGTTTCGTGTAATTTCTCCGAAATTCAAATTTCTCAAAATTTCTTCTTGCATACGATTGTACGTTGTATGTACTGTTCAATGGTTCCATATTTTCGTTTGCAACCTCTTTGTTGCCCGGCTAGGCGAAAATCAAAATTTCGTACAATCACCCCGAAATTAAGATTACTCAAATTTTCTTTTAGTATACGTTTTTATGTCGTATGTACTGTTTGTGCATTTCATATTTTCGTTTGTACCCTCTTGGTTACCCGGCTAGGAGAAAATCGTAATTTACTGTTATCCCCCTAAAATTAAAATGTCTTAAATTTTCTTTTTGCATACGTTTATACGTCATATGTACTGTTTGTACATTTTATATTTTCGTTTGTACCCTCTTGGTTGCCCGGCTAGGGGAAAATAAAAATTTCGTGCCATCCCCCTGAAATTAAAATTTCTTTAATTTTCTTTTAGCATGCGCTTGTACGTCGTTTGTGCAGTTTGTAGATTCCATATTTTTGTTTGTAACCTCTTGGTTTCCCTTCGAGGGGAAAATCAAAATTTCGTGCCATCCCCAAAAATTCAAATTTCTCAAATTTTCTGTTTGCATACGTTTGTGCGTCGTATTTACTGTTTGTACATTTCATATTTTCGTTTGTACACTCTTGGTTGCCCGGCTAGAGGAAAATCAAAACTTCGGGTTAACGTCCCGAAATTATAATTTCTCAAATTTTCTTTTTGCATAAGTTTGAACGTCGTATGTACTTTTTGTACATTTTATATTCTCGTTTGTAACCTCTTAGTTGCCCGGCTAGGGGAAGATAAAAATTTCGTGCCATCCCTACGAAATTCCAATTTCTGAAATTTTCTTTTTGCATACGAGTGAACGTGGTATGTCCTGTTTGTGCATTCCATGTTTTCGTTTGTACCCTCTTGGTTGCCCTGCTAGGGGAAAATCAATGTTTCGTGTTATCATCCCGTAATTGAAGTTGGTCAAATTTTCTTTTTGCACACGTTTATACGTCGTATGAACTATTTGTACATTTCACATTTCGGGGAGATGGCCCGAAATTTTGATTTCCTTCTAGCTACACAACCAAGAGGGTAAAACAAAAATATGAAATATACAAACAGTACATACGCCTTACAAACGTTAGCAAAAAGAAAATTTGAGAAATTTCAATTTTGAGAGGATGGCCCAAAATTTTGATTTTTCTATGGCCGGGCAACCAAGAGGGTATAAACGAAAATATGAAATGTACAAACAGTACACGGTTTTTAGTTTCGGGCGCTCCAGTTTTCTTTAAAGTGGGTATATAAGTAGTAGTGCGACGCCGTTTCGTTGTGCAGGCTCAAAAATTTTTCCTGGCCGCTGTTCGGTGTTAACCAAGGTGCAGGCGAGAGTACCTACTCCCATTGTTGAAACAAGTAAAAATAAAATTTGCTATTCGAGACCATTCAGTATTCGAGAATTTTAATTTTAAGTCAGTATTTCTTTCGCTTTTGTTTTTCGTCAAGTAATTTTCCTGGCTCGATCGTGCTCTGGTGTTTTGGGAAGTGAGGAATCTGAAAATATATGACTTCTGGTTATGTCGGAATCGTTCATTGGTGAATGATCTTGGTCGCAGCTTCTGGAGATTACATCTCTGCTAATTTTTCAAATCAACCAAAACATTTTTTTGGGTACAAAGAGCTTTGTTGGATCGACTCGGGACCTCATAATTTTGGATTACACGAAACAGGTATTTAAAAGCTCTAGTAATAACAGTGGCAAATTCTCCGCTGCTCTGTGTGATCGACTTGAACCTGAATAAACGTGATTCCTTCGCTGCCCCACGCCACGCAGTGGTCAAAAATCCCGAAAAGCTGGCCATAATGCAAAAAAAATTTTGTTTTGAGGTACATTCAAAGATTCAAATAAGTACAGTGGTACCCCTGGCGTCATTTGAGAATGATATCTAAGGACAACATGGATTGTTCTTTTGAATGTAAGTACTTGAAAAAATAGTGTAGCATAAATAGATATGACAAAGATAAAAGTAAAATTTAATAAACAATTTACTTCGGTTTTTGAATTCTTATATTAATTCACGTTAATGAAAATAGATATCATCAAGTAATTTTTAAATATTATAAAATATTGTGAATATTTTAAATGTAGAAGAATTTTCAGTGATATAACATAACTCTCATAAAATTTTAAAAACGTTACTTTTCAGATATTGATCATGGAGATACAGAATAGCGAATTTGTTTCACCCGTGAGGAATTAATTGAATTAGCCAAAGACAAAATTTCTGAGGGGGCTGTAAACTGCTATGTCGTTAGCGAACGTTCGTTTTCCAAAAACTCCCCTGCCATTTTGTGTTCGCCATTTGTTCCAAACCAATATCAGATTTGTAATCAGCAAACCCAAAACCTCTAAGTGATCCTTCTTTCCATAGAAAAATCAAAATTGGTGAGAATCCTCCGCCATTTTGTGATCTCCATTTTGTTTTTTCAAAAACCAATATCAGATTCGTAATTCGCGAACGCGAAAACTTCTAAGTGATCCTTTTTAAAGAAAAAATCAAAATTTGTGAGAATCCTCCGACATTTTGTTTTTTCAAAAACCAATATTAGTTTCGTAATCAGCGAACCCGAAAACCTCTAAGTGATCCTTTTTTTCATTAAAAAAATCAAGATTTGTGAGAATCCTTCGCCATTTTGGACACCGCCATTTTGTTTTTTTCAAAAACCAATATCAGATTCATAATCAGCGACCCCAAAAACCCCCGAGTAAGAAAATTCATCCCAAAATGGTGACATTGATGAATTTACGCCAGCTTTTTGGGGGTTTTGACAACTGTGCGCCAGTCCGTAATTAATTCAGCAACAACACGAAACTTTGTAACTTGAATTTGGTTTGGTCTGAGAACAAAATAAGAATATTTTCTATGTTTTCCAATGTTTTGATTGCTACAGTAGTGTTGCCTTTATCTGTCTTCATAAAAATTACATCAAGGTTTTCTTTAACAAATTTAATAGCTGGGTTAAAATCGAAACCATCTTAAAGTTTTTGTTTATTTAACAAAAAAACAGTCATATGAAAGCTGAACTTGTTCTACGTAACTGAGCTTGAAGACGTTTATGTGAAAAAATTTTTGTGCTTAGCAGACTGAAAAATCTAAAAAAAAGTAAGGATTTTCGAGTACATTTAAGAACAGTCAAGTTTAACGATTCAAACTGCAAACTGTAATGGATAGGCTCTGTATTTATTTTCAATCAGCCGCAAGGATGCGCCAGTCTTATTTTTTGTGAAAATCGCGATATTTTTAGACATATTTTTTTGTTGGAAAACAAGT
>NC_046660.1:119759284-119764450 GCF_010883055.1 Belonocnema kinseyi | reverse complement strand
TTCGACCCGTGGTTCTGAATGCTTCGATGGCACCTGGCCATTAGTTGAAGAAAAGGACCAGCGGTCGGCAGTAAAAAAGCGCCCCTCCCCCTGCTTTCTGTCACTTGTTTTCCAACAAAAAAATATGTCTAAAAATATCGCGATTTTCACAAAAAATAAGACTGGCACATCCTTGCGGCTGATTGAAAATAAATACAGAGCCTGTCCATTACAGTTTGAAGTTTGAATCGCTTTAATATCTGTATTAGAACTGAAGATTATATAGTTGCACGTTTTTGTACTTTTAAGCAACAATTTTTATTATTTTTCAAATTTCTCAACTGCAACTGGTTCACAACAGTTTTCCTCATATTCATGCATTTGTTCAAGTTTTCCCATCGCCCTTTGTATAAGAAATAATGCTCTAAACTTAACTGTTCTTAAATTTACCCGAAAATCCTTACTTTTTTTTACATTTTTTAGTCTGCTAAGCACAAAAAATTTTTTGCATAAAGGTCTTCAAGCCCATTTACGTAGAACACTTTCAGCTTTCATATGACTGTTGTTTTGTTGCGCTATTATTTTTTTTTTTGACTGAGTTGTTAAGCTTCAAAGGCAGATGCCTATGATTTTCTCGCCGATAGTAGAGAAACCATTTGAATTACTTCTTTCAGAATCATATGATCAGTTAAGTTTACGAACCAAGAATCTGGGGTCTCACAATTTCCTTTTTTCCAAGGATTATTCTATTTTTAGGATTAAAAATTTTTTTAGTTATGTGTGTTTTGTGTTTTATAGAAAAAAGTGTGTAATTAACATTTTAAAAAATCACTGAAAATTGTTAAAGGTGAATGTAAAATTAGCTTCTTATGCAGAAACTAAAATTGTTCGCTGATATCGAAAATTGTGCAATGAATATTCCTAATCTCTGTGTTTAAAATTATTATTTTAACAAATTTATGGTGTATATTAATTCCAACTTTCTTAAACAGATCACAGAACATCCGTAGTCACAAAAGATAAGAATGATTTTAGGACTCATAGACAGGGCGATTAAACTTCCCTTATTTAATTTTAGACAAGAGAATAATAAATTAATAAAAAATACTTCAATTTAAAACGGGTTACCCTATCAATCGCATCAATATATCAATTAAAATCAAAGTCAATAATATATACAACCTACTAAGGAATAAACAATCGAAAAATTTGAAAAAAATGTAACAGTTGTTCCATGTATCTCAGGTATAACAGACAAACTTTCTACATTTTTTCGACAAAATCATATCATTTTTTCGATAAAATCATATTAAAGTTATTCTCAGATCAATTAAATCTAACGCATTTTTGTTCTCCTGCAGACAGATTGGATATTTAAAAAAGGGAGTAGTTTAAAAATTTAAAAGGAAGTAGTTTAATAAATTTTTTTGTTTTTGGCTTTACACTTCCAAACATTTTAGCTGTGGGAAAAATGTAAATAAACGCTTAACTATTGAATCACACCCTGTTGAAAATTTCTTTTGGAAAACTCCCCTACACGTATTGGAAGTTTATTGCCGAAACGTAAGGTAACACTGCAATATAAAACGTTGTAGTTTCCAAATTCTGGCATTGGTATGCTACCTTACATGCATTAGAATCCTTAATATGAAATCTCTAAAGGATATTGTCAATTTCGATTGTCACACTACTCGATTTTCATTGTTATATGCGTGAGACACGAGTTATGAATAGGTTAGACAGAGTTGGAAAGTATTGAAAAAATTGTCACGATTCCTCGTTCTTTGATAGCTACACGCGTGCGAAAGTGACACTCGTCAGTCACCGTGAGTTAGACAGTAATGGAACGTTACACGCGTTTTATTGAAGTTAAATGATCCCAACGGAGCTGGCTTGATCTGCGCTTGCTTGGATTTGAGTAACGTTCATTGGCTACGGTGCGCGGCTGTACTTGATTTTTAAATACGTACGCGAACTAGAGCCAATGAGCGACGCACAGTTCAAGCATGCGCAAGTATTTTTGGATCACTGTTGGGAACATTAATCGAATAAAATTTCGAGGTCGATAATACTAATCAACGATTCTCATTTACCACCACCTATCCACACGTACCACTGCAATCGCAATACAGGGCATCTGTTTGTTATTTATGATCGAATTCTTATTTTAATTTAAGCCTCTCTGCTTGTTATTTATGATCGTATTTTTATTTCAAGTTCGGAAAGAACATTTTAAAGCCTTTAAAGCATTTGAATGAGCTATCTGGACCTTTAAATATATCTACCTTAGTGCCTGCGGAGAATTTCTCCGAACTTCTCAGAGCCTTGAGAATTTTTAGCATATATTCTGAGATATCTATCGGTAGAGTTAGTATATTTTTAATTATAAGTTAATGTTAATCTATTATTTATTATTAATATAAACATTAATATTAAGTAATATTTCTATGAAATATTACTTAATGTTTTTATTTATGGCCACTTTAATGTAAATCTTCCGTATATATCTACAAAAAGCTACCAAATATTATTTTTTGCTATGAAAAGTTACGAAAATGTACTACAAAAACTTTAAGAAAAGTTAAGCTTTTACTGAAATTTTTCTTACAAATTACACAAAGATTTCATTTAAATTTATAAAAGATTTGGTGAAAAAACAGAAACTATTTTAATCAGGTTTAAAATAAAAAATAGCTTTTTATGTTTTCATCTTACGTCTTTTTGATAAATTTATTTACTGCGAGCAGTTCGCTCTTGAATTTAAAAATGTAATATTAACCTCAAAATCTCAATAAGTTGCTACCGCATTTTTTATCAGCAATGAGCTTTTATAACAAATTCCATGCATCACAGGAATAATACTTAATGTTTATATTGAATGCAAATAATAACTAACACATTAACTTATAACTAAAAATACACCAATGTTACATTAACTTTACTCAATAACAGAAAAGTACCATTAAACTCCTTGCACTTGAACTTCACAACAAAACAGCTGTATAAAATGTATAGGCTTGCAATGTTTTATGTGCTTTTAAACAATATATGGTTTAAGAAATGTGTGATTGAATGAATTATGTTCAGGTTTATGGATGTATCGGGTCTTCATATTTATATTTCTAACAAAAAGCATAAATTTTCAACAAAATACGGGAATTTTCAAACAAATAATTCCATTTTTAATTTTAAAAAATCAAGTTTCAATAAAAAATATCAAATTTTAAGCAAAAATAGAATAATTCAGTTTTTTGTGTATAAAACTTAATATTCAATAAAAAAATGAAATTTTCTACAGGTTATTTAAAATTATAACCAAAACAGGCGAATCTGACAGCAAATAGTAAAAGTTTTAACAAAAAAGATGAAATTTCAATCACAAAGATTAATTTTCTATTTAAAAAATGTTTTTTAACAAATAATAGAATTTTCAACTAAATTAATTTTCAATCCAAGTACAATAATAAATAAAGTATTCAAAATAATATAGAATTCACTTAAATTCAGGCAGGTCCTACACATTATATAGCAGAATCTTTCAGCGATTAACATTTTTTATAATAAATTATGCAAGGCGTTTTTTCTGATATGAGACAAAAAAATTAAATTTGGACATCTATGTTAAGAATAATAAAAAACAGATTAACTCTTTTACCATAAAATAATTTTTAACAAAAAAGATGAAGTTTCAATTAAAAATATTAAATTTTAAACACAAATAGAATAATTCAGTTTTTAATATTCTAAAAGTTAATATTGAATTTTCTACAGGTTATTAAAAATCTTAATTCAAACAGATGAACTTGACACCAAGTAGTAAAAGTTTTGACAAAAAAGATGAATTTATAATCACAACGATTAATTTTTAATCAAACAAAATTTTCTAAAAACAAATAATAGAATTATCAACAAAATTAATTTTCAATGCAAGAACAATATTATAAAAAGAATTTAAAATAAAATAGAATTTACTTATAACCAGGCAGGTTCTACACATTATTTAGCAGAATCTCTCAGCGATTAAAATTCTTTTATAATAAATTACGCAAGACATTTTTCTTCGATCTGAGACAAAAAAGTCGAATTTGGGCATCTATGTTAAGAATAATAAAAAACAGATTAATTTTTCACCCATAAAATAATTTTTAACTAAAAAGATGAAGTTTCAACAAAAAAATATCAAATTTTAAACAAAAATAGAATGATTCAGTTTGTAGTTTATAAAAGTTAATATTTGATCAAAAAAATGAAATTATTTACAGATTATTTCAAATTTTAATCAAAAGAGATGAACTTGGCACCAAATAGTAAAAGTTTTAACATAAAAGATGATATTTCAAACACAGAGATTAATTTTATATTTTAAAAAATTGTTTTAAACAAATAATAGAATTTTCAACTTAATTAATTTTCAATGCAAGAACAATATTATCAAAAGTATTTAAAGTAAAATAGAATTTACTTCAAATCAAGCAGGTTCTACACATTATTTAGCAGAATCTCTCAGCGATTAAAATTGTTTTATAGTAAATTATGCAAGAAATTTTTTCCAATCTAAGACAAAATAATCGAATTTGGACACCAATGCTAAGAATAATAAAAAACACATTAATTTTTTACCCATAACATTAATTCTCTACAAAAAAAGGATTGGTTTTCAACCAACAATGATATAATTAATATTTTCCTTAGACACTAAATTTTAACAAACAAAAAAAATCATGAAAATAGTTCAATCCTAAATAAACAAGATAAGATTTTAACAAAGAAAAATAATTTTCTACCAGAAAAACGAATTTTAAAATAAAAAGATTAATTTTTAATTAAAAATATAATTTTTCATCCTGAAATTGTGCAGTTGAATTTTTAATCAATTTTTAACAAAATAGTTGAACCCTAATCAAAAAGATCAGTTTTCAAACAAATAGTGAAGTTTTCAACTAAAAAAGATAATTTTTTAATTAAAAATATAAATATATAAAACCAGAAATAGGATAATTCCTTTTTAGTTTAAAGAATTAATATTTAACAACAAAGAATTAAATTTCAACAAATTAATTGAAAATTTACTAAAATAGATGCATTTGATGATACGAGGGTAGTTCAATAAGTCCTTAGAATGAAGTATAAAAACAATTTTTTTTGGGTAATTTTTTTTTTATTTTTCAACATAATCTCCTTGGAGCT
>NC_046660.1:119750393-119759184 GCF_010883055.1 Belonocnema kinseyi | reverse complement strand
CATATATCTAGTCGGGAGTGGAGCTGACTGAAAACAGATGATTTGGAGCGATTCGCGCGCCATCTGTTGGTCATTCTAAGGACTTATTGAACTACCCTCGTACATACATAGTTGCAATTTTAAGCAAACAGATGTATTTTTAACCAAGAAGATTAATAGTATATAAAAAAGACGATGTTTGAAACAAATAATTGAATTTTCAACCCAAAAATATTTATTTTTAATTTCAAATTTCAGTATTCCCCCCAAAGCGGGATATTAAAGTTTCAGTTAGAGAATTTAATTTTTACCAAAAAAAAAAAAAAAAAAAAAAAAAAAAAAAAAAAAAAAAAAAAAACGGAATGTGCAACTTAATAGTTTTGTTCTCAACCACAAAGATGAATTTTCAAACGAGAAGACTATTTTCCTACTGAAATAACAAATTTTCATCTAAATATGTGCATTTTCAAACCAAAGGGTTGAATTTTCAACTATAAAAGATCAATTTTTAACTTCAAATATCAATTCTCTACCAAAAATAATATAATCCAATTTTATCTTACATAAATTAATTTTGGACTAACTTTAAAGGAACTTTCAACGAAATAGATGAATTCTCAATTAGAAAGATTAATTTTCAAGGAAGTAGTTTTATATTTCTAACAAAAAACACACATTTTCAACAAAATACATAAATTTTCAAACAAATAATTCTACTTTTAACAAAAAAAGATCAAGGTTCAATAAAAAAATTAAATTTTAAACAAAAATAGAATAATGCAGTTTTTAGTTTATAAAAGTTAACATTCAATAAAAAAATGAAATTTTCTACAGATTATTTCAAATTTTAACTAAAACAGATGAACTTGATACCAAACAGTAGACACAATGGTGGCCTACATCAGAGAATTTTATTAAATCTATGAAAAGTATACAATATCTTGTAAGTACGTAGTTTTTCAATTGGAAGCAGTATTTTTTGACTAATATCTTATTTGTTGACTAATAAAAAATGAAAATCACTTATTTTTAAGTTTAAATTTTGTTTAATTTTATTAAGAAATATTGATTAATCTTGCAGTAATCTTAAAACATTATTTTATTTTAAAGACGTGCAATTGATGAGAAAACAATACCAATGTAATCGAAAAAATTTTGTCATCAATTTTTTATTTAATGAAGCCATTTTCTATCGAAAAAGTTGTTTACAAATGATTTTTTCATTAACGTATATGTAATTATATTAAATTTTTTATTATTTTATTCCTTTTTTGTTGTTTTTCAGATGATCTGTTTGTACGGAATTTATTATTATAAATTGTAAGAAACCTTATACAGATGTGAATTGTTTTGAACTAAATTAATTTTCAATCCAAGAACAATATTATAAAAAGTATTCAGAATAAGATAGAATTCACTTAAAATCAAGCAGGTTCTATACATTATTTAGCAGAATCTCTTAGCGATAAAAATTATTTTATAGTCAATTATGCAAGACGTTTTTTCCCATATAAAACAATAAAAAGTCGAATTTGGACATCTATGTTAAAAATAATATAAAACAGATTAATTTTTTACCCATAAAATTAATTCTCTACAAAAGACGATTAGTTTTTAACCAAAAATGGTATAATGAAAATTTTCCTTAAAGACATTAATACATAGTTAAAATTTCAAACAAACAGATGAATTTTCAACCAAGAAGATTAATTTTATATAAAAAAAGACGATGTTTGAAACCAATAATTGATTTTTCAACACAAAAATATCAATTTGCAATTCAAAATTTCAATTTTTTACCGTAAGTGGGAGAGATAAATTTTTAGTCAAAGAATTTAATTTTTAACAAAAAAAAAACGGAATGTGCAATCCAATTTTATTTTGAATAAATTAATTTTTGACTAACTATGAAGGAATTTTCAAAAAAATAATAATTGAACCCTCAATGAAGAAAATGAATTTTCAACCGCGAAGAATAATTTCCCTGTTTAAAAAGACGGTTTAAAAAAAATTATATTTTTAACAAAAAAAGATCAATTTTTTTTAAATATCCTTTTTCTATCAAAAATGGTATAATCGACTTTTCTCTCAAAGAAATTAGCTTTTCACCAAAAAACGAATTTTTCATGTAATAATAGAATCCTCGAAACAAAGATGAAATTTCAATTAAGAAGTTTATTTTTCTACCAAAAATAACGAATTTTCAAAAAAATTCTGAATTTCTAAATACTGCATCAAAACAGATAAATTTATTTTCAAATAGTTCAATCTTTAACAAAAAAGGTCGATTTTAAACCAAAAGAATTAATTTTCTACCAAAACATAAAAAATTTAAAAAATTCAATTATTAAGTACAAAAGGTCAATTTTCAATTTAAAATATCAATTTTCAACCAAAAATAGTAGAATCAAAATTTCTTTTAAAGAAATTTGTTTTTGAAAAACTGAAAAGGAATGTTTTTAAATAACTCAATCCTTAATTAAAAATATTAATTTTCTACCAATAATATTACGTTTCTACAAAAAATTACGAATTTTCTACAAAATCTAGAAAGTTTCAAACAAATATATGATTTTAATCTAAAAAAATATCATTTTTTAACCAAAAGTAATATGAGTAGATTTTATTATTATAGAAATTATTTTAAAAAAAAAGAAATTTGAAGAAAATAGTTGAATTTCCAATCAAAAAGGTTCGTTTCGAACCGAAACAGATGAAGCCTCAATTATAAACTTAATATTCAACGAAAAATTAAATAGTTCAGTTTTTAGTTAAAAAAATAATTTTCAACTTAAAGAAGTGCAATTAAAAAAAGCTGAGTTCTCTACCAAAACAGATTGCAATTAAAAATATCAATAAGTTTTTAACCACAAATGGAAAGTTAAATTTTCACTTCAATAAATTAATGTTGAAAAAAAAGAATTGTCAGAAAAATGGTTGAATCCTAAATCAGCAAAAAGATTTTTCAAACAAGAAGATTAATTTTATACTAAAAAAGACGAATTTTCAACAAAATCCATTTTGTTAAAATGTTATATTTTTGGATGAAAAAGTAACTATTTTATTGCAAATTCGTTAACTTTTCAAAACTAAAAATTAAACTTTTTTATTTTCAGTGTACACGGTTTTGTTAACAATTTGGCTTTTTAATGAAAGATTTGCATTTGACACCGAATAGTTTAACTTTTAACCAAATAGTTAAATTTTGAACCTACAAATTTAAATTTTAAACTGAATGGACAAATTTTCAAACAAAAAAGACTAATCTTTAACCAAAAAGAGTTGCATTAAAAAAAAGAATTCTCAATGAAAATGTAGTGTTGGATATCTTAAAACAAAAAGAAAAGATTTTCAACAAAATATTAAAATTTTTAGCTAGAGTTGAATTTTCGAACCAGCATGTAAATTTTCCATCATAAAGATTAATTTTTTATAAGAAATTCGAATTTAAACCAAAGTAGCAAAGTTACTTCTTTACACAGACAATTAATTAATTTCCAAAACAAAGAATTAAAAAAAAAAACTAGTAAATTTTTTAACCAAAGAGATGAATTTTTAACTAAAATTATGAATTTTTCAACTAGAAAGACAAATTTTAAACAAATAAAGAATTGCCAGTTAGGAAATAAAAAAATTTGTTCCACCTCTTAAACTTTTAAGTCAAAAGACTATTTTTCTGTAAAACAGTTATAACACCTTGACCCCTTATCTACCACCATCAACCAAATTTTTTACAACACCTTCACCCCACATGATAATTTTTCTAATAGTTATTTGTTGAAAGTGTTATTTTGAATATAATATTTCATTAATTTCAATGTAATTTGAAATATAATAATTATTATTTTAATTTTAAACAAAATATTTATGTTTTTCATAAACTTTAATGTAATAAGTTGAGGGGAACGTTGCAGACTTAACTAAGCCCGATAATCGAAAATTGCAAGAAATTTGCCTTACAAAGTAGTGTAATGATTTGGTATAAATCAGAATAATGAAACAGTTATTACTAAAAATTGTATGTCATTGAACGCGTGAACTAATGTTGGGGAGACTTAACCAAGATTTTCAGGGAAGAGTTTACCAAGTGGCAACAAGCTTATTACATGTGTTTTTCAACATATAAGGTCATTGTTGATTATTAGAATGCGCGTTCAAAAATATTACTAAATTGATTTATCAAAATTGTGGTGTAAAAATGCAAAGTTCATTATTTAAAGAATATGATTATCATCAACGTGAGCTACAAAATCGTAGTAAATGCTATTCATCAATATTAGATTTCTACTATATATCTATAGATTTCTACCTAAAAATAAAGAATTCGTTGAAATCCTATTATAAAAGGTTAATTACATTTTCAGATAAAGAGCTCATCCCTTGATGCCTTGTGTTATTTTATACTAATATTTTGTAACATTCATTAAATACGTATAACATAGAAAAGATAGGCTTTTCATTTATTCTTTTTCATAAAATGGTAAATAGGCGCGCGCTGTGGCGCGCGCAAGAATACTACTTTTATAATAAAAGTCTAGTAGCTGGATATCTCGACACCTGTTAAAGCAAAAACTTACGACAACAAAAAATGTAAATCATTTCTGAGAACACTTGTTCCTAGGGAAAAAAATAATTTTCTGACGGAGCCAAAACTTTGGTTATTATATAGTGTATAACGCGCGTTTTTATGGAATTCATGGATTTAAAGGAATTCGTGGAATTCACAGAATTGACTGAATTCATATAACTCCCGGAATTCACAATTTCATGGAGTTCGTGGGATTCACGGAATTCATGGAATTCATAAAATTTATGAAATTCGAGGGATTCACGCTATGCACGAAATACATGGAATGCACGATATTCATAGAATTCATGGAATTCTCAGGATTTAAGGAATTCATAAAAGTCAATGAGTTAATGAAATTTAATTAAATCATGGAACTCACGAAATGTATTGAATGCATGGAGTTCCACGAGTTCCTTGAATTCCATTAATTCCGTGAATTCCTTTAATTAATAATTCCTGGAATTCTGTAAAGTGCATGAATTCCGGGTTACATTCCATTCCATAAATTCCGTGATTACAGTCAATCCCGCGAATTCCTTGGATTCCGTAAATTCCTTGAATGCCATGTATTTCATGAATTTCGTAAATGAAGCGCTTATAAATTCTTTAAGTTCCATAAATTAAGCATATGCCGTGGATTCCGTAAATTCCGTAAATTCCGCGAATCCAATAAATTCCATGAATTTCGAGAATTTCTGGAATTCCATTAATTTCGTATATTCCTTGAATTACAATAAATTTCGTGAGTTTCTTGAATTTCATGAGTTCTGCAAATTTCGTGACTTCTGTGAACTTAATAAATTCCTTCATTTCCATGAATTCTGTGAATTCCATGAATGTTATAAATTTCGTGATTTCCGGAAAATCCTTGAATTCGATGAGCTCCGTGAATTCCACTAATTCCGTAATTTCCTGGTGCAAACTATTCGTCTTACAAACGCTCTAATACATGTATTGGAATGCTGGGCGATGACTTCATGATTTACAACACTTACAATACATGCTTTGCAATTTCGCCATTCCAATACCATGGTTGTAATTTTATCTTACACTGTTGAAAATGTTTGGAATTAATGAATTCTCGTGAATTCTTTAGATTCCGTGAATTCTCTAAATTGCGTGAATTCGCTTCTTTTTTTCTAATTCTCTGTCTTTAATTAGTTACGTAAATTAATTTAATTCGTTGAATTACGTAAACTAGATGAAATCTGTATATTTCTTGAATTCTGTGAATTCCTTAAATTCGGTGATTTTCTTGAATACGGTGAATTTCTTGAATTCTGTTCATTCCGTCAATTCTTTGAATTCTGTAAATTCCTTCAATTCCGTGAATTCTTTGAATCTTGTGAATTCCTTGTATACCGTGAATACCTCGCAATCCCTTGTTTCCGGGAGTATTCTGAATTCCTTGAATTTCGTAAATTCCGCGAATTCCATAATTTCCGTGATTTCCCTCATTTTCGGGATTCCTTAAATTCCGTGAATTCTGGGAATTTATGGAACTTGTTGAATTCTGTGAATTCCGTAAATTTCGCGAATTCTGTAAATTCTTCGCATACGTGAAATACTTATATTCCGTGAATATTTTGAATATCGTCAATTCTATGAATTTTATGAATTCCTTGTATTATAAACTTGCATTATAAAATTCCAATACATATGAGGTACCATGCAATACCAGCATTTAAAAACTGCAACATTATGTATTGTAGCGTTACCTTAAGTTTTGGAAATAAACTTTCAATACATGTAGTGGAAGTTTCCAACAGAAAATTTTAACAGTGTACGCTTGTATTGTAGAATTCTGTTATTTCCCTTAACATAACATCTGACTGATTTACTGTTTAACTTTATTAATGAGATTATATATTATCCCAAACAATCTCATGGATTTCTCTTTAATAACAATGGGATTTTTTACTCAGCTCTTTTTTATCGTTTTCAACTCGTGTTTCCAGGTAAAACGTGTTATTTATAACTTTTTTTAAAACGTATACACTAGCGATGCAGAAATATACCGGGTTAGCCCTACTACTACTAATTTTCTACCCAGTAGGCACCACATTGAGCGACGTCTTTACGACATCGTTACGACATCTTTACGACAACTTTACGACATCCTATGTCCATGTCGTTAAGGTATCTTTCCGATATCGTAAATAAGTAGTATGATCTGACGATGTCTTTACGATATCGCAAAGACACCGAAAAATAGACATAGGATATCGTAAAGATGTCGTAACGATGTCGTAAAGACATCGCAAAATTTTGTGCCCACTGGGTGGTTGGATCCTGATCGTATACTCCTAGCTGGGTTTCATGGGCAGGAACCGGTCGGGCGCCGCGTCGGCCGGGCCAGGTTATATTTTTCTCGAATCACCAATCCGAAGCCGGCCAGTTACCCGCGCCGGGTCAACCCTGGTTAAAACTCATGTTTGGAAGCCGACCGGCTTCAGTAAAACAGAAATGAGCTTTTTTAAATTCTTTAAAAAGAAATGAATTTTTTTAAATATCTTACCTTATTTAATGAAACCTTTATCGATTCTGCTATGTGCAATAACAGAAATGTAACAATTCTTATGATTTTCTGCACATTGTACTCACGTCGAGAATTTCTTTAAAGTTCGCACATACAATCGAGATCTGTAATTACAATCAACCTGATTTCAGTAATCAGTTTGAGAAACCCGAATAGTGCACGGATAATTATTATTTAAAATTAAAATATACTGTTGTGTATACATTTTGTCCTTTCTTTCTTCCTAACCTAAAATCACCACGGATTTTCCAAAATAAAATAATTGCTAGAAGATTCTTTCTGCTTCTATAATCAGTATTTAAAATTCTAATCAATTTTTTTCGCCAGAATTGTTTAACTTAATTTTACTTTTAAAGTTCACCGTATTCCTTACGGTGAGCTTTAAAAGACAAAACAAGTTACCAACTTCTCGCTTGAAGCAACAGTTTTTAACCGCTTTGCGGCCGCATTATCCGACCGGACCAGCGCTCAGTTTAAACCAAGGATCCGGCGGGATCCCTGATTCGACTGCTATACGGATATTTTTTATACCCATAAAAAATACGTTCCTTACAACTAATACAGTTTTTCGAAGATCTGGTTTTTACCCCAAAAAATTGTATTCTATATGTCGATATTTTTGTCTTCTATATTTAACTATCATTGAAAACTCATTGGAAAGAGATCATATGAGGTCCGAAAAGTTTCAATTATGTGTTTTATATTTAATTCGTTGTTTATTTATTTGGACTTTTTAATACCAAAGCTTTTTACGGCGTTAATTCTTTTATTTTAAATATATTTTTATAACAAGAAAGTATAACAATATTTTAGATATTTTTTGGTTAAACAACTTTTCTCTTTTCAATTTTCTTCGTCTCTTCTACCGTTTTTGTTAAAGTTTAATTTTTTATATTTAATGCTGTATCTTAGTATGAAACGAAAATCTACCCCTTCCGGGAGAATACAAGTGAATGAAGTGAATGTTTATGTTCTGGAACAGCGGAAGTCGATTGAAACTGGGCTAAATTATAGCCGTATTGGAACTATATTAATTCACCGAACAAATTGTCAATATACAGGGACTTGAAGTTTTCACTTTTTCAGGTTATGGTCTTCTATGAAACTTGAAATAAAAATAGAGATTTAATTTAAAGTATTGGACAAGAGAAATTATAGCTGGTGAAACATTCTGCAATATTTCTTTTAACGGGTTTCCAATAGGACTCGTCACTTTGTTTTTATTTATCGAAAGTAGTATGCAGAAAATCGAAATTTTAAATATTACACGTAAAGACTCCAACTCGTAATAAATCTAAAAGAAGACTTGTAGGATATTTTTTAATCCTTAAAAAATAATATTAAAAAAAATCCTACTTTTAGCATAAAACGCGAGATAGAGAAAAATGTATCAAAAAAGGATTTCAATTTTTTATTAATTTTAAGGTAGTTCATAAAATTCACATTAACCACAGTCTATCAAAAATCAAGCGTGTGGCGCAAGTGTCACATTGAGAATCTGTACACTGTACCGCAAAGCCTACAGAGCTGTGAGCAACTTAATCTTTAAATATTCTTAATTAAGTAGAAAATTCAAAACATGAAGAAACACATAAATTGTGCAATCTACCAGGTGTATACATATGAAACCGGTATTTTTTCAAGAAAAAAACACATTTATTTCAAGAGAATGATAACAAATATTTTATTCAAAGTATGCGCCC
>NC_046660.1:119731660-119750293 GCF_010883055.1 Belonocnema kinseyi | reverse complement strand
GAAATGTTTGGTATTGGATATTGTTGACAGATGACAATACGCCAATTAGCACAAATGGTAAGTTCCGACAGTGCCTACAAGTGTGCCTACTGGCCGCTAGACTGCAACCCTCACAGCAATAGAATATTCCGGGATATTTTATTTGATCCTATTTATACCCCAGGTTTTCCCAACGTTAGCCATGGATAATCCGTCGGATACCTCGCAAGGCAGAAATGTGCATATCCCAGGGATATCCATGGGACGTTTCCGGAATATTCAAATGTCTCACGTAGGATACAGAAAATTAATTTATATTCTACTTGGCACATTTAAATATTCTGGAAACGTCCCAGGGATATCCTCGATATCATGAGGATATCCCTGTAATATCCAAATTTCCGCCTTTTGAGATATCTGACAGGTCAGCCTTGAGATATACTTCGGACAACATGGGAGATAAATAGGATCAAATGGGATATCCGGGTATATCCTATTGCTGTGAGGAAAAATTGAATTTTCGATATTTGATTATTTTTTGTGCATTAAAAATTGTAATTTTTGATTTTCCAAAAAAATTCAAAAAATTATTAGGATAATCTTTTCGGACTTTTGAAAAGCAACGTTTTTCTTCTTAAAAATTTATTTCATATCATGTTTTATTTGCACAGTGATACAACATGATGAATTTCAAATGTAGATGAATTTAATTTTTACATTAAATTAAGTGAGTCACTTAATTTCAACCAGAAATGGAACTTGAGTGCAGTGTCTCCTGTCTGATATACGAGTAATATTACGATTAACGTACAGGTATGTTGAGTTCAGGATGATTTTCAATAGCGCTGGATAGTATCGATCAACACCGAGCTCATGGTAATTGTTTAATATTTATGTTTAGAAATATTTAATTTTGCCAGATCAGGAATAGACAGACAAGAATCGTTAGAAATAATGAATAGTTCAAGTTCGCTCATTCAAGTTCGCTCATTTCGCTCATTTCGCTCATTTCTTTCGCTCTTACTGGTAACAGACAAATCTGGGTAATCGGACGTTCATATTCCGAACTGGCAGTTTTTACGCGAACAGAACGTACTAAATCGTCCTTACCCTTGTAGTGTTTAATTATACGGCCTAACAACAATCTAGAAGGTGGTAACGAATCATGTTTCACAAGAACGATATCACCAATCAAAAGATTTAGCTCTTTGTTGAAACATTTGTAGCGTTTTTGTAAAGACTGTAAATAATCAACAGCCCATCTTTTCCAGTAAATCTCTGAAATTTGTTGTACTAACTTCCATCGATTTAAAAAATTTTCCGAAGTAAATTCCAATGAGGGTTCTGGAATGCTGGTCAAATGGGTTCCAATCAGAAAATGTCCAGGTGTAAGATAGGAAAAGTCTTCAGGATCATTTGAAAGAGGAGCAATAGGACGGGAATGGAGGCAAGCTTCTATACGAGTAAGAAGGGTATAAAACTCTTCGTATGTAAGAGTATGTGCACCTAAAATTCTTTTTAGATGGTGTTTAAAACTCTTAACTCCAGCCTCCCATAAACCCCCAAAATGAGGAGCGGAAGGTAGTATGAAGTGCCAAGAAGTACCTTGAATTGCGAACTCATTATGCAAATTAGCATCCAGTCTAAGATTCAAAAGGCAATTTTTTAATTCCCGGTCAGCACCGTGAAATATCGTACGATTATTACTATACAGGTGTACAGGTCTTCCTCGCCTTGAAGAAAATCACTGAAAGGCGGCGAGAAAAGCGGCAGATGAATTATCAGAAACAAGCTCTAAATGGACAGCTCGTGTACAACGACAGACGAAAAGTGCAAAGTAAGTTTAGTAACTCCTTCTGCCATGACCGGAAGCAAAGCGAACATTAAATGGGCCTGCATAGTCCACACTAGAATGGGTGAATGGACGATGTGAGGTTACTCTAAATTGAGGTAAGTCCCCCATAAGTTGTTGAGACAAAGCCGCTCTCTCACGTATGCATTCCAGGCAACTTTTCATCAATCGTTTAACCAAAGAGCGAGCTCCTAAAATCCAGTAACGCTGTCTGAGCGTATGGAAAGTTAATTGTTGACCGCCGTGTAAAAATCGAAGGTGGGCATGCGTGGCGATAAGCCACGGATTTAAACTTTTTAACAGCGAGTTCTTTGGAAACACCCTATCTTCTTCGTTCAACGCTTTGATCTCATTAGAAAAGAAATTAGCCTGCACAAATTTAATCCAAAATATAACAGCTTGTTGGATTTCAATGGCATTAAGAGAAATGGTTGAAAATTTAGGTTTAGGCTTATTAAGTTTTGAGTGCTTGAAGACAAAGCCATCAATTAACTTTTTACAATAGGCCGTTACGCGAAGTAATCTTGGCCAAGGGGAGAATCTAAGCATCAAGTTAAATGTACTTATGATCACACTCAAAACATAATGACTCTCTAGTGGCCGCTGCTCTAAATTTGATTGCAAGGGAGCTGCGTGGCGATATTCGGGCCATTTTGATGAATGCAAAGTTAACCAAGGTGGACCTTGCCACCATGGGGAATGCCTTATCAATTTTTTTGGCATGAGTCCCCGTGTATCGCAGTCGGCCGGATTATCTTTAGTAGAAATGTATCGCCATTTAACGTGAGGTACCAGCTCATGATTTAGGGAAACGCTATTGGCAACAAAAACATAGGTGAAGAAAAACACAGCGTCAGAAAAGCCATGGAGCTCGAATTTAGAGTTTGCCTGCAGTTGTCGTGTCCATCTAGGGACTTTAAGTCCATCCTATTTTTCCAGAGAACCATGATAATTTAACCATTGAATTTTAAGATCATCAGGTAGTCTGTCGTCCCAGTCGAGTTTACGCAGCCAAAGTTCCTGCATTAACATTTTTGCCACTATTATATCTGGAGTTATCCAACCCATAGGATCCTACAACTTAGCTATTCATGAAACATTACTCCGTTTTGTTGGATTTTTGACTAAAGAAGAAGTCACTTTAAAAAGAAATGAATCAGACTCAGGATCCCAAAATAAACCTAGAACCTTCAGCTGTGCGTCCTCCGCTAACAAAAACTCGATAGCACGTTCTTGTCCTCCCGAGGGACAATCTTCCAATAGTTCGGGTTCACTTGCAGCCCATTTTCGCAAATGGAAACCGCCAGCTTCTAATAACAGTGTTACATAAGCTCACGCCTGTTTAAACTCAATCTGACTATCTGCACAAACAAAACATCATCGACGTAAATAATATTTTCTAATATAGTTTGGGCCAAAGGAAATCTATTTCCTTCATCATAAGCTAACTGCTTAACCACTTTGTTAGCCAAATAAAGAGCAGAGACAGTACCGTTAGTGACGGTTAAAAGTCTATAAGCGATAGTCTATAAGCGACGAGCCTTTTATCAGGAGAAATCCAGACAATTGTTTGATAGTCGTAATCCCGAGGGACGACTAGAATTTCCTCTTCAATTCCTTTTCTTGAAGAAGTTTCATGTGTCCAGGGCTTTCATATTCTGATAAGAAACTGGAGTATTTTAACAATAGTTGCGATTTCTCTGATAAACGACGAAGTACTTTATTCAAAACGATCTTAGCTCTCTCCAAGGATGCACCTATTTTTATGGGAAGACCGTTTTTGAAAGGTAAGCGCATCATGTAACATCCGTCTTTTGTTCGTTGTCAATTCATGGCGAAATACTCATAACAAAACATCTCGTCATCTGTCAAAGTATTTTTAAAGGGAACTTCCTCCAACTCCCAGAACCTGGTTAAGTCTTAATGCAAGACTTCTGCTAAAATAGCCTGATGTGCTGTAAGTGGAATGTTAATTTCTATTTTATTTGTGACTGAAACCGGCCCAGATAATATCCAAACAAAAACGCTACTTTGCGCAGTAAGAGAACCCAATATACCCTGCTGGTGACCAGAAAGTAAACATGAGCTATATTTATCGGCTCCTAAAATCAAATCAACTTGATGGGAGCTAAAGGGATTTGGATCTGTTAAACCTAACTCTTTTAATTAATATTCATTCCCCACATTAGATCTTACAGGAGGAGCATATGATGTTATGTGTAATAATTATAAAGCTTGGATATGGACTTTAGGGCATTTCTTTTTTGTAGGAATTAAATTAAATTCTACGAACTTTCTTGAAGAATCAATATTAACTCCTCCAACCCCATATACTCCGGCTTTATTCCTTTTGTAGCGTGGACTTAATATTTTCATTGCTCTCTCGGTAATAATACAACATTCAGATCCTTGGTCCAGCAAAACTCTAAATCTGTGACTTCTTCCACTTTCAGCTTGGAAGGAAATAACAGCCGTAGCGAGTAAGGTTGAGCGCGACAAATTTTGATGATTATTCAGAAAATTAAACGAAACTTTATCGTCTGCTTCTTTAAGCGGTACATGATTCACCCCCACCTTCACGGTGGAATTGCCGGGATCATTTGATTGTGACGCGAGAGAACCTAAAACTGCTAATTGAGAAGTAACCGATGCAGAGTTAGTTGGTTGTAAGATGGGATTTGAATTATAATCATCGGAATGCAACAGGGACTTATGTCTTCTACCACACTTATTACATTTCAATTTACTAACACAATTATGAGGCCGATGTATGGGCGTGAGACAATTATAACAACAATGATTATTTGTAGCAACTTCCCTACGCTTCTCCACAGATACAGCTTTGAATTAGTTGCATTTAAATAAAGAGTGATTATCCTTGCAAAGGAGACCATTATAAAAACAAGTAAATCACTTCAATATTCTGTGAAGCGTTTAAGATTTTTGGGAGCAGCTAAAGGCTCATTTGTTTTGTCGCGTAAGTTTTTTTAGTCTTCCAAAATATTATTCGACACATTGGGAAGATTGATAAAGGCTTGTAAATGAGTTGAGATTGAAGCTCTCTTGTTGTCAAATCTAATCTTTAGCGACTCCCAAAAGAAGAGAAAGTTAGCATCAGTTATCGAAACATGTCTTAAAAATCTTCAGCTTCGCCCTTTAAGGACAATTTCAAATAGTGTCATCTTGTTACATTTGACAAGGAATCGTTTTGAATTGTTAAAGCTGAGGAAGTTTAACAGGCAAGGAATCACGACGAGTAATTTAAGACTAATTTACACTTTCATTAGCCTTAGTCTCAGGAGTAAGCAAGATCAATTGATTATATAAAAAATCTTGCACATTGAGATAAGCATCTTCAATAGCGAGATACTTAGACTTTGTGAAATATTCCAATTTCTTGCACTCAGCCGACGTAGTTCCAGCTTTAATTTCCAGATGCAGGGTTTCACAACTCTTCCAGCGTTGGTCAAGAAGTTCTATCCGTGATTTGACAGTAGACACTGTTAGATTGGCGTTTCAAAATTATCTTAAAATTGGTTTCAGTGCGTAGAATAGCCTGAGAAATCTCTGATAACTCAGCGAATAATGGATCCGTTTTAAAAAAGGGGCAATTTAAATTAAAAATGGCTGATAATTCAGCTAACATTAAAAAGTCTGAAATTCCAAACTAAAGACCTAAATTACTTTAGTTTTAAAGTGCTCTGACAAGGCAAGCAAATTTGAGTATGCGAGAGCATAATTATTAATAAAATGTCAATAAATCATCACTGAAATACTATGCTCTAAATTATTATTATTTTGTTCGCCAAACGAGCCTCTCTCATTAGAGGTAAATTAAACTCGTCATCTTACCACTGGAGAAGGTTAGAAATCGATGAAGTATAAAATTAAATGTGTTGACAATCATCCAAATATCAGCTGGCAAACCTGTTGTTTCTTCGTTCAGGTGAAGAATAATGAAAGACCGATCCAGTGAAGAATGACAGCATGGAAGAGTACAGTTCACACTGTTTGGATAAGGACGACTGCATTATAGTACGTGCGAAGATGTCACCAGCTTACCCTTACTATGTGACCTCAAGCCATTATATTTTTCACCTAGTTCCTGTGCTTTCACTTAATAAAATTTCTCACTTTGGTCTTTTCTGTATTAATTTTTACACTTTTGAATGTTTTTTCACGGTCTTCTATCCGGCTTGAAGGACCATTTGTTTAATGCTTATGTTTTGAAATATTTAATCTTGCCAGATCAGGAATAGACAGAGAAGAATCATTAGAATAAATAAATAGTTCAAGTTTTATTTCAAGTATAGAATACTTGGCAGACTAAGACCATTTTTGAGAACCACACAGATTACTCACTCGTTTATATAGATATTTTTTTAAGATGTAAAATTTAATATCTAATTGGTTTAATCACTTTACTTATGCGAACAGATCGGACAACGATCTGTCGCGATTCACTCCTGCTCGCACACTGGTTTTCTCAAGCGACAAGGCTATCATCTCACACTCAAACTGAGAAATCGCGTGACTTCAAACATTCATTTAAATAATAAGGAAACCGAAAATAGCTTTAAAATAGGCGATGTCGATAAATTTAATAATTTTCAATCGCAGAAAATCTTATGAAGACGAAACATTAGAACTTTAAACAGTAATCGTTTCGTCAACGTTTTCTATTTTGATATATGTACTCATATCTATAACTTGGTGGATAAAGCAACTTGATTTATTAGGCATAAATCAATAATTTATTCAATGCTCACATTTAAAAAAAAAATTATTTCCTGCAATTATTCAATTTTTAATTGTATATTAAATTCATTTTCCTAATAACTGAACGACAGCGCATACATTTTATGAATTTCAATAATCAGCTGACTTTCAAACTACCGCGTTACTTAAGTCATGTTATAATCATCAGTTGACTTTCAACTGGCGAATGATCCTTTTGGTTACATATGAAAGTCAAACGCCTTCTCTTACTGAAATTCATATTCTTGTATTACTGTGTGACTTAAAATGTTCATTTTTGTTTTCTGTTTAGATTTTGAAAACACTATAACTCTGATAATTTTCTTTTTATCGAGAAAAGTCATGAAAATAAATTGTTCGAGGGTCCGATTACTATGAATAGCCGTACATAGATTTTGTTAATCTTCAAAAAAAAATCTCAAAAATTTTGAAAATGCTCTATTTTTTTTTAATTCTATCCAAGATAGCTGGCTAACAAACTTGTTTGTCTCTGGTTTTAAAAATATGGCGGCAAAGCTCAATATAATCCGATCATTTTTTAGAAAGTTGTCGTGCGTACCGACCACATAATACACGCAGATACCTTCGCAAGTATCGTTTGCCTGACTCAAGGGGTCACAGAACGTGGAGATTTTGTGAAAAGCGACAAAGTCAAATTTTACATGAAACTAATACCTACATATTATGTTACTGTTACTTTGTCCCGTCACCTTAACACACTCAGCCATCTAAAAGTAAATTAAATAAATGATCTTTGCTCAAATTTGATTTGCTGGAACATTATCATTATAATACTTAGCATTATACATATTATAGTGATAATAAAGTTAATATAAATTTATTATGACTTTACTATACATTTACGGAATTATTTATGTATTTTTTATTAATTTGTATTGTAATTATTAATTACACCCTTAAACCATTTACATTTTGGGATAGGTACTACTCACTCGCTGGGGAAGGTAGTATTGTGAGGAAGGGGTTATCGGATTTTTAGATTGATCTAGAATTCTCGTGTCATTTACTTGAATAACACGTTCGTTCCGCAACACGACTCCGACCCAGGTTGCTGATCAATCTCTTTAGCAATCATCCCAAGTTCAGAGCCTCAAGAAGTCGTCATGTAAGTTTCCCCACTTGCGTCCGTCTGTATCCAAGGTCCTTTATTTCAGACGCCATTCACTCTAGTGACACTCTTTTTATTAACTATTTATCGCCATACTTTTCTGCCTTAGCATACTTTCATAGCTTCCTTCACGTCCATGCATCTTTTCATGCAAGCTCTCGTGTTTCTGTGGCTTCTTATGTCTCCTCCAATTAGGGTTTCATTCACACATTCTAACCATTCTTTCCGCGGTCTGTCTCTGAGCACGCTGTCATTTACTTTCCCTTGATAATTTGTTTCGTTAATCGTTTATCTGTCATTTTATTAACATGACTGAACCACGTTAACCGATTCACCACATTCTTGAGAATAATCTCGTTACTCACTTTGTCCATCAGAGTTTTCCCGCATATTAGGCGCAGGAATCTCATGTCAATGGCGTTTATTTCACTTTTATCGTTTTCTTGATAGGTCCAGGTCTCGCTACCATATAGTGCAGTCGGTACAAATATAGGATTATGTATTGCCTTTTTAGCTCTATTTGATATATTTTTACTTCTGATAAGAAGTTCTGATTTACTTATAACCTTCTTACCTTTGTTTGTTACCCGATCTCATTCCTCGTCTATTTTTCCGTCCCTAATCTCTAAATTTGAAATAGTACAATATAACTGATTGGCAGTTAAATTCTACTAATTTCTGTAAATAGAATTGAGTCACTGAAAATCAGTAAAATTGTAGTCATTCGATAAGTAAAACGAAAATTACTAATTGAATCAGTTATATATACCTGCACTGATATAACTGATTGATCAGTTACAATTGTATTGAAGAAAGCAGTTTCATACTCTTCCTAAAAAATTGGAAGGATTCGGAAAGGAAATTTCTGATAGATTCTGAAACAGTCGGAAAAATATTCTTTTCAGATTTTATCAGAATCTTTCCGAAATCTGCATCCGAATTCTTCAGTTGCTTTCCGAAAATTTGTCCAAATATAACTCCATCAGATCTTATCAGAAGTGTCCCACTTGTGTTCTATTGGATCTTATCAGATTTGTCCCATTTATTCTTATCAAATGCTATCAGAAAATCCTAATTATTAATAATAACTATTATTAATATTAATATATTATTTGGTTTTTGCAAATTATTATTTGAAAAAGTTAATAATAATAATAATTTCAACAAACAAAACAATTGTTTATACAAGGTTTAAAAAATAATTCTTTTATCTAAAATTTGTTCACTAAATTACTATCAAATATATTAAACAGATATAATTTTGAAGAAATGAATGAATTAATAAAATTATTAAATTTCAAAATTTATTAAATGATTGGTTTTTTACATTCCAATCCTTCAATATATTTTAACTCAAAAATTTCATTTACAACTACATAATAATTACATGTCAAGTTCTATTAAACAATATTTACATAGCAGTATTACATAATTTAGTTTTCTGATAAAATCTGATAGAAACTGACAAAAATGCGTGCGAGGCAATTTCGGAAAAGGGCGAAAAAAACGGAAAGATACCGCTGGGACACGTTCTAATAAATTCTGAAAGATTCTGAAAGAAAATGGTGGTACAGTTTCGGATAGAATTTCGGATGCAGATTTCGGAAAGAATCTGAAAGCTATGGAAAGCTTTGGAAAGAAAGTTCTATCAGAAATTTCTGGCAGATAGAATTAATTTCTAGTAAATTTCGTTGGTTGATAACCTAGATACGAACTCGATGTGAATAATTAATCCAAAGATTACTTCAAAACAGGTCTCCATGAAAAGGTACCTTAATTATGTTCGGCTTTTCACAACATTTTGTTTCTATAGCTTGTAGGAGGCATCCTTTGACTACGTACTCTTTCAGAACTTCCCAAAGTTTACTTCTATCTACCTTGCCGAAAGCTTTTTATAGGTCAAAAAAGCACACAAATATTTTTTATCCTACTTTTATACTTTTTTCTGAGATCTTTATTAAGCTAAATATTTGATCCATACATGACCTTCCTGGCATAAACCCACTTTGGACTTCCCAAACTTTTTTTCTGTTATTTTCATTACCCTTCGAATAAATATTTTTGAGTATATTTTGCTCACGGTAATTAATAATCTGATTTTTCTCTCATTATCGTAGTGGCTTTTATTTTCCCTCCTTTTGTATATTGGTACAATAATCTTTTTTTTCCAGTCACCTTGGACTTCTCCCATCTCGATAAATAAAATTATCATTTCGTACATTCTATGTGGTATGTCCTCGCCAGCGTGTTTAAGCATTTCAGCGTTAATGCGATCTGCGATGTTCCAAGTTCTCCTGTACGCTTTTTTCTTTGCTTTTTGGGGAGCCCTAATTTCATCATTCCGCCATGCATCACCAGACATTCTTCCTACAACCGCGGTACTACACAATTTGATCGCACATCTAACAATGATATCCTGGAACTTAGTCCATACGCTCTATAAATCTTTGTTTCTTATAAGGGCCTCCCAAGTTACCCTATCTATGCGTTCTTTCATCTTATTTTGAAAATCTATTCGCACATACAGTTTCTGTACACTGTAAAAAAGGATTAGTGTAAAATTACAAAGTTTCGGAAAATTACATATTGTATCATTGTAAATATCACATACTTCACTATATAATTTTACAAAAGTGTGTGAAATGACATCCTCTAAAGATGTAAATAAAAAAACTCTTGAACAGCAGTGTGTTATCAAACACTCGAGGAAAATAAAATTACACATTCCGTCGTATGAACTTCACATTTCATATATATATTTCATATGTATATTTCATATTTTTGTTACGGAATATTTAAACATCAAAAAAATATTCGTAGTATCTTATGTGTTTTAGGTACGTAATAACGTGCCCGGCTTGTGTTTTTTCAATTTCCATGAAATTTTATTCTTTTATCCTTTTATTTACATCCACCAGAGATGTAAAATTCAATCGATTTTTTTTACCTTGTACAAGCTATATTAGTTTTTCATCCGCAACAACAAATTCTATTATACTGTGGCTACTTAATTTAGACCATGTCACATGTGGATCATTTTATGCCTCAACCAAGTATTTGTAATAAACAGGCCCTTTTCTAAACATAAGCCAACTAATTTATCTCTGTTATAGTTGGTTTTTGGATCCTCAAACTTAACTAGTACTCTCTCTGTATCCTCATTTTGGATACCCACCCATCCATTGATATACCCTAGCAGAAATATTCTTTCACCATGATCGCCAATATTTATTGTGTCATTTAAAGTGTCCCGGAAGGCGTCTTTTACTTGTCTGGGATCACTATAAACTGGCGAGTAGCACGCTATGATGAATAATCTTCTAATTCTTACTTTCATTTAGCCAATAGCAGTCTGGGAGATACGAAATCATGATCTCCGAGATGCTGCTTCACTTTTTCATTCCTAATGAGGCCTTCTCCATGCCTACAAATGTTGTACGTTAATGAGCCAAAAAGTAATATTCCAAAAAATTGTTTGTAGCTTACAGATCTGAAAATCTGATCAAAAGTAAGGAAATTTGATAGCTTTTAAAAACAGTGAACTTTGAAGCATAGTTTCTTATTGAAAAAATAATAGGAAAAATCTGAAAAAATTAATGGTAGCTCTTTAAAAATTTTGGAACAGATTGCCGTCGAAAAATTTGCAAAATATAAATAATGGTTTGTTTTTTCTAAATAAATATGCGACCGACTTATCTTTAGTTCTAATGAAGATAATGAATTGATTTAAATTGTAGGTAGTTAGTTGAACTATCTGTAATAATTTACAATTTGAAGGAAGTATGTGCTTCTTGTTATCTTCGGGCAAATTGCGATATTTGAAGACAGTTTGTTATATAGGAAAGCAAGTGCGACAGCCCAGCGTGGTGCCGTTTTTTCAGGGGATCCTACTCGATTTTCCTCACCACAGGGAAAGGGTTCGAAGGCCAGAGTGAGACTCGGAGGCATACTTCCTTGAAGTTGTAAATTAGTACAGACAGTTTAGCTAACTACCTCCAATTTAAGTCACTTCATTATCTTTATTAAAACTGAAGATAGTTTGGTTGCATATTTATTCACTAAAAAACGAACGATTATTTATATTTTGCAAATTTTTCCTTACTTTTCATTAGATTTTCAGATCTGCAGACTACAAACAATTTTTTGGAATATTGCTTTTCAGCTCATTAAAGTACAACATTCTCAAATTTAAAGTGATACCTCTTTCATAAAGCTACCATTTTTTTCACTGACTTTTTCAACGTCAAAGCCAGAGGACTCGAATTTTCTCGCCGATAGTATGTATCTACTTTACCATCCCTTTTTCTTTGTTTTCGACACACATACAATATCTAGTTTCCTTACGTGCAGATTTTCTCGTAATTCTTTTACCTTTTCTCAATTAAAGTTCCGGTCCTTTCCGAGGCTATTTTATTTTTTGTATTATTCATTGTTTAGATTATACGTCCAACTACCACATTTATGCTATAAGTCCATTTGCGAGTCGAAATCATGTCCAAGTTAAGTAGTAATTCGTCATATCGTGGATAGTATAGTTATAACGTCCGTCCCACCAAACTTCAGTTAATAAGGGTGGCAGGGGAGGCAGAACTGAAACCAAGTGTCAAATCAAACTGGCGTCTGTTTTTTGTTGTTTCTTTTTTTATGTGTCAAATGCGTCGGTCATTTAAAACTTATTAGAAATTCCTTGAAATAAAATTTTAAAAAATCCTAAGAGTCGTTTCAAAAACCCTAAATCATTTATAATTTTTTTGAACATGGGTATTGTATACCATTTCCATGAATTTTCATGAAATTTGAAAAATTTATAAAATTTGCAATTGGAAAATTCTTGAAAATAATCGTAATAAATTATATAATAGAAAGATAATAACCCCCCCCCCCCTTCCACCCCACCTATTATAAGTAAAATAGTTCAATTTGCAATGATATTTTGAATACATTAAATGTCACATATACACTGAAAAAAATTTGCGTTAAATCAAGTAGGCTGGTTTACTTAGCTGATTCTATTTGAAAGAAGCAAGTATTTTCTTTTTACAAGGGACCGATATTCTTGAATCAAGAAAATAATAGAATCAGGACAACTCTTTGAATCAAGAGTATATTTACTCTAAGCAAAAAACTATTGAGTTAATTTGTTCCAATATACTTATTTGCGTCAAGTTTAATAAAATATTGAATTAAGAATATCATATTCTTATGATAAGTAACTAAATCCCTGCCAAAATGTTTCTTGATCCAAGTAAATGCATATACTTATTTTCGCTACTATTTAATTAAAACAATGTTCATGTTCTTGAGATGAGAAAATGAATGTATTCAGCGAAGA
Organism: Belonocnema kinseyi; assembly: GCF_010883055.1. NCBI lineage: Eukaryota > Metazoa > Arthropoda > Insecta > Hymenoptera > Cynipidae > Belonocnema > Belonocnema kinseyi. The sequence continues at coordinate 119,737,243 of NC_046660.1, read as the reverse complement.
AATAATTTCACTTAGAACAATGCTTGAATATTTTCCTTAAAATAATTATTAATTTGAAACGAATGTGATAGAATCACATCAATTTTTTCAACATAAGAACTGTAGACTTAATACAATAGACAACACACACATACTATAAAAATTAATATTTTAGTCTACATTATTTTACTTCTTATTTCATAAGTATCTTAATAAATATAATAATCGACAAGTTGAAATGTTATGAAGACTCAAAAGTCATTTCCTTCCTAAAATTATTAAAAGGATGTAAATTTACTGCGTCTACAATTTTTTCGCTTATTAATTGTACGAGGTGTGTTAAAAAAATAAGATGACTTTATGGTTTTCTCGAAAAATATTCATTTATTCCTCAATATGTATGTTGTCCCCTTCAAAGTAATCTCCCTCAGATATAATACACTTGTGCCAACGCTTTTTCCAATCATGGAAGCACTTCTGATAATCATTTTGTGGTATAACCTTGAGTTCTTTCAGCGATGCAGTTTTTATCTCCTCAATCGTTGAAAATCGATGTCCTTTCATGGGTCTTTTCAGTTTTGGGAAAAGAAAAAAGTCACTGGGGGCCAAATCCGTTGAATATGGAGGCTGAGGTATGACTGTGGTGCTCTTTTTGGTCAGAAAATCTTTCACAAGCAACGATGAATGAGCAGATGCATTATCGTGATGCAAAAGCCACGAATTGTTTTTCCAAATTTCCGGACGTTTTTTGCGTATCGCCTCTCGCAAACGGCGCATAACTTGAAGGCAATACTCCTTATTGACCGTACGACCTTCTGGGAAGAATTCCTGATGCACTACGCCACGGTAATCAAAGAAAACAGTGAGCAAAACCTTCACATTTGACCGAACTTGACGTGCTTTTTCGGTCTTGGAGACTCAGGATGCTTCCTCTGAGACTATTGGGCTTTAGTTTCAACGTCATAACCATATACCCACGATTCATCCCTAGTTATAACCTTTCTGAGAAAATCAGGATCATTATTGAATTCATTCAACATCTCCTGAGCGATGGTCATGCGATGGATCTTTTGATCAAAATTAAACAGTTTTCGAACAAATTTCGCTGACACATGTCTCATGCCCAAAACGTTTGAAAAGATAGCATGGCATGAGCCAACCGATATGCTAACATCTTCAGCAACTTCTCTGAAGGTAATTCGGCGATTTTTCAACACCATTTCTTCCACTGCTTGAACGTTTTCATTTATTGTTTACGTGCTAGGACGTCCAGGCCGAGGTTCGTCTTCGATATCCTCTCGGCCTTCTTGGAACAGCTTTTACCACTTATACACATTTTTCTTACTCAGAGTAGACTCACCTTGGTCGCCTTGGTCGCTTTTTATTTGGACGCTTGGGATTATTAAGTGCCTCATCTGATGAAAATCTTTCATACAAACGATACAATGTAGTCGCAGAAGGCGCAGTTTTCACTTTATTTATTTTTCTCCATGCACGTTGAGTTTTCACAATTGACTTGTTTTGTTGAATGTAAATTTCAACAATCTGAGAGCGTTCGCGTGGAGTGTACTGCTCTATGGCAAAAATCTCCTTAGACTGATGCTTCAAACGCGCTACGTCATTACTCGATCTGTCATCTCTGTCAAAAGTTAGAGTGTTGCCAAATCTTTTCGTCGAATATGGCCAACCCTGTAGTTGTATTTTGTCCACACAAAATTTTCGCGTTCGATAATAGCAATTTTAAAATCACAAAAATGGTAAAATTCATGAAAGTTTTAAGTAAAAAAAATAGTTTTGAAAATATAAATGATCATGTGTTGTTCTAATTTAAACTAAATGAGTTTCAGGCAACAGATTTTTTAGCTCTAGAAAAAATGGTAATCTAGCCGAATCCAAAGAATTAATTTTTCCTTGAAGAAAAACATTCTTTTACTGAGCCGAAATTTTTTAAATAATGTTCAATTTTATATTCTTACTTGCTATTTGAAACAGTTAATATCTTGTTTTATATTTTTATGTTATTAATTGGCAATGTTATGCTTCCCGCGCACTGTAGTGCGCATATAATGTTTCCTATTTTAAATAATTAAGTATAAATTTAGGTTTTTAAAATAAAATTAACAAAATTAGGTTTTTCAGTCAATGAATTCAAGGATCATAGAAAATTTCATTTCAATATGTCATTAATTATAAAAAATTTATTGTGGATATTCTTAGTATGTATATTTATAAAAACTTAATAAAATTAAATTTTTCAGGCGAAGAATTCATTAATCATGGAAAATGTCTTGGATTACAAATGGTTAACATTTTGGCAATCACCCATATACTTAATCATTTTTTTTATTGTGTGAATAATAAAAAATAAATATATGACAGCATAAAACAAAGTTATAAGCTTTAAAAAATTCTTTAAAATACAATTATTACATATTCTGGACAATTTAAAAAAATTGTATGCGTCTTTAAAGCAAAATATTGAAAAAAAAAGAATTCAATAACATTTTTAAAAGGTTTATTAAGAATGCATTTTATTTTATAAAGGAAGAATTGAAAAATTAACAGTTAAACATTTTTTAAATAAAATAATTGAGAATGCAAGGAGGAAGCAAACAAATATTTTTCAGCCGACCACCTTGAAATCGCTTTTGACCTGCATGTTTTTGCAATAAACGTTTCTTCGCAGAATTCTTGTTTCTTCTGATTTCGAAATGTTTTATATTTAAAAGAAAAATAAAGTATCGAGCATTTTTTAGATAGGTAATATTTAAACTAGCGATCAATTTTTTCTATACACTTTAAATTATTTGTTAGGAATTGTTGTTTTAAAATCAAAACTGAGTTAAAAAGTATTATAAAAGAATTGAATAAATCGAAAACTGTGCGTTTTATAAAGGTTTTTAAAAATCAGAAAATGTTTATTTGTCACTGAGGTTATTAAAGCGTTTTTGAACTTAAAAGTTCTTTATTAGTCATATGTCTTATGTAGATAGTTTTTAAGCGTATTAAGTTTTCAAAGAAGATAGTATTGAGCCCTTTGTAAAGTAAGTAAAGTTCAATTATTTTTTGCATATTTTAAACTGTTGTTTTAGAAAAGCAATTCCATATTCAAATCTTTGTAACAAAGGGTATAATAAAAGAATTCGATAAATTTAAAACTGTGTGGTTTATGAAAATTTTCGTATAGCAGAACATAATTTTTTGTCAGTGATGTTATTAAAGCATTTTTGTACTTGAAACTTTTCTTTATTATTTATTACCTTTGTGTCGTTTTTAAGCGTTTTACATATTTAAAAACAAGAAGTATTAAATGCTTCGTTAAATAAGTAAAACTTACTTCGCTTTTTCAAATATTTTAAATTATTGCTTAAGAAATTTTAGTTTACATTAAAAATTGAGTAAGAGAGTATTATATACAATAAAAGAGTTGGATAAATTGAAAACAGCGTATTTTACGAGAATTTTTATTTATCGTTCATTACTTTTAGATATTTTTAAACATTTTAAAATATATTAAGAAAAAAAAAGTATCGAGCGTTTTTTGAAATAAGTAAAATTCAATTCCAGAATTTTTCTAAATAAAAAATAGTAAATTAATGTTGAGTTCAACAACTTTTAGTTTGAAGTTGGTTGAGGCTCACCATATGACTTGGTACGACCCTGTCTTGAAATTCTTACCCAAATTTTTGTCCGAGATCCAAGTGCTTCGACAGCGAAGTCGGTAGAGCGCGCGGTTAGGACACACTAGTTTAGGTAGTTTAGGTAGGGAGGGTTCAATCCTCGGCGAAATGTGATTTTTCAAAGCGTCTAGGCGTACGATTACATGTGTAAGTAAACAGTGTGCGCGAATTACGTACTTTAATAAATTAAAAAATGAAGATTATGCAACAATAATTTCGAAAACCCCATTCGTACCTGCGATTGACTTGAATCAAATAATATTTTCTTGATTTGAGAAGAATTTTTTTCAGTGTAGTTAAATAAATTGAAATTTAATTTTCTACCATAATATTTGATAGTAATTAATAAAATTAACTTATCTTTAACGCGGCTGTTGAATTTCCTAGATTTCCATCCTTTACTTTTATTTTTACGGTAAAAACATTTTAAAAAACTAAATGTAAACAATGTGACTCTATTAAGCGAGAGTTCGTGAAGTACTCAGAGTTGGCGATTGTAATTTCCTAAATCTTTTATTCAAAAAATATTATTTACTGAATTCATTTCTGTAATTGTTGTTTAAGTCAAAACCATGATTCAGTCTAGAAACGCTCGAGGCGGAAATAAGTGAATTGAAATTCGCGTGGAATCTGCGTGTATTCGCGTGGAAATTAGCTATGAATTCGCATAGTGTTTTAGAATCGAACTTTCGCCCGAAATTCGAGTGAAATTTCCGGCGAATATTAAATAATTATATTTAATTATGGACTATATATAGTTTGTTCCATTTTTTTTCTTTTTCGCATTCTAGGAGACGGTATCATTTTCGATTTAGTATACTGTGGCCGCATTTTTAATGTCAGGAAATTCCCAGCGATAGGTGCAGAGCGTTTTATGCACACGATAAGTATCTATAAGACATTCTGTCCAAATTTCCCTCTCACGCGGAAACGACGTATCTGTACAGACATAAGGTGACCCTAACAATGCATTATCACCATTTTTGTCTCTCTTACGCTGTTGGCCGCGACTCTGTCCTGCCTAACGCTCCAAGCCAGATAAGTAAATTTTACAAAACGAGAATTGCCAAATTTTCTGAAACTGCGATTTCCGGACAGCAGTCTCCGTAGCACTGGCAAAGACTGGAATAAGGAGAGACATCGAAACTTTAAAAGGCAACTAGTCGGCGACCGGCTAGTATAGCGTGAATAGACAGGCTTAAGAAAAACTGTACCTATACTCTACTTTAACCGTAAAAGTCGGTGAATATTAGGACATACTCAGAAGCACAACGCCAGGTAGGTATAATATTTTTTCATACCATTGTTCCTCTTGCTGGTTAAATTGGCTCAACCAGAATCTCAAATTTCGGATACTCGACACCATTACCTGTACTCGGTACCTTAAAGGAGTCTACAATATTCCATTGAGTGAGATCGACATAATCGAGAGACCGTTGGGCCTTTGGCCGCTGTAGTTCAACCTAATATCAAGTGCAATAGGGGTAGACTCGGCTTCGCGATAGCCTGTAACATAATAGGCTTCCCATTGGTAGATCATACTTTGGTACAAAGGCTTGATCGCCACATTGCACGCGATCACGAACCACGTCAGAGAATTGGAAGATCCTTCTACCTCCAGTTGAGCATAAATCAGACTTGCACGTTTTCCTATTCCGTAAAAATATAAAATATATATTTTTCAACGAGTGCAGTAGGAGCTTTTTTTAAGCGAATATGAAGTTTGCGACGTCAGCCGAAGGCGGCTTTTGCAACCACATTAGTTAAAAAAGCTCTTCTGCAACAGCTGAGGACTATATTTTTTCTAACAACGTGGAGAAAAGCGAGTTTTGACATATCGATGACTGGGTAAAATCGCATTTGTTCAGATTAGCACCCGCTCCCGGCGAAATCCTGCGGTTGTCCTTATGGCAAATTTTTAATT
>NC_046660.1:119728367-119731560 GCF_010883055.1 Belonocnema kinseyi | reverse complement strand
TGTATTTGCGTGTGTCAGGCATCGGAACTTTTTAATTCAGGTAGGACCTAGCTTTCGAGCTCGTTTTCGTACGTTATATACGTACACTTAAACTACATTTCTCAAATATAATAAATATTATAACTCAAATCAAAAAACTGTGATTTAAACTTCTGATTAATGACAGTCATAAATTGTAACTGACATTTTTTTCGATTTGTTTTTAAAGATGGTTCTCAAAGCACCTACGGCTTTGGCGATTACATTCTCATTATGAAACTCGCGCTTCGCGCTCGATAATTTGTGTCTATTTGAAAAACTTCAAGAAAATTTATCAATCTTGTTCAAATCTACTAAAATCAACGCTTTAAACCTATGGCTCTCTTAAAAACAAAAATGGCATATTTTTGAAAATGATCCAAATTTTAGAAATTTTGTCTAATTAACAAATTTCATGAGAAAAGTTCCGAAATAAATATATTTTATATCTAGTAGAAATTGGGATTGCTATATCTTAACTTATTAAATAAAAACTGTATACTTTCTTTGAAAATTTTCAAAAAGTTTTAACTTTTTGAATGTTTGTTTAATCGAAAAATTTAATTGAGATAGTTTCTGAATACATTTGATATCTAGTGACGAATTTAAATAAAATCTAAATTTTTTAATTGTGGTTTAAAATATTAGCTTAACGACCTTAAACTCTATTTTGGGAACCTTAAGATGTGTATCAAAGGCTGACTCGATTGGATAAATTCTTCGAAAGTTAGCGTGGCTACAAGATTGAGGTAACCATACATACAGACACACAGGCATACAGACCGACAGACACCAATAAAATTTTATGATTTTTATATTCAATGATTGCCGAAACATAAAGATCCGGTAAGAAACACAGATCGAAAATTTAGACGATTACATTACATTCTCATGAATGAGAATGTACAAAATTGCAGTCAAACTGAGGGGTACATAACTTCAAATTTCGGTATACACCGACTGTATGATTGCAATGTGAGATTAAAAAGTGATTGCAGTGCTTCCAACGTGAAAATAGAATTATTGAAATGATAGGGTTACCAGATTGGTCGCGTGAAAAATCAGCACATGTACGCCTGGACGAAATATATTCATTTAGATAAAAATAGAACGTCTTTCGGCAAGACCTAGACTCTAGACCTCGGCCTGGACGAATGCATCAACTTGCCATAAAGCTAGGCAGGGCAAGACAGTACTCGACCCGCATTTAGTGTGTGTTTGACTACATCACATCTGGCAGGAATTTTACCCTCAAGGTTCAAAAGTTCGCGCGCGAACTCCGGACCCGTTATCATACACTTAATAAGTCAAAGCTGCTGACCATCAAGCAGCATATTATTGAGAGAATACGGATAATATTTGACGCCAAGAGAAGTCTAGAGCGGAGGGAAAGGTGGGTAAGAGAAAATCAACAGTTTCTCTCTGACCCATCTCGACTCTTCCAAGACCCTCCAGTTACTGTCGAACACCCACCCAAACCAGAGGAAGTCGAAGTATTTTGTAGAGAAGTCTATGAAGTGCAGCACAGACTGGACGAAGACTCACAAAATATTAATAGCTTCAAGGAGTTATGTGTTTTCCTCATAACACCTGATAAAGAATGCCCACCCATCACTACCGAGGAGGTAAAAAAAGTATTAAGAGGGATGAAGAACTATTCCGCACCGGGACCAGATTGTATCAAAACCTTCTGGTGGAAGAAGTTTTCTTCAACCCATCAGAATTTGGCCCGTATTTTCACCTCATATTTGAAGTCGGAAGAGCCGATTCCGGAGTAGTTGGTGGAAGGGCGCACAATACTCCTGCCGAAAATAGGCAACTTAGCTGACCCGAAGAATTACAGGCCAATAACTTATCTTTCAGAGAGGTGTCTTTCCAGGCGACACTATGAGCCCACTCTTTTTTTGCCTTACATTATTGCCACTATCTCTAACACTTCGCCGTTCCGACAGGTACTTGTGCGGCAAACCTGCAGATCGAAAGTACAAGGTCACTAATGTATTTTACATGGGCGATCTTAAGATATATGCTAAAAACAAAGAGCAACTACATCTAGCTCTAGGGATTGCCGAACGATATACTAAGGAAATTAGGATGGAATTTGGGTAAGACAAATGCGCCAAGGTTTATTTGAAGCAAGGAAAACTTAATGGCATCCCTGAAGATCTTGAGCTCGTTGATAGAAGCGCTATACGACACCTTTGCGCTGGAGAGACCTATACATACCTGGGCGTGCCACAGAGCCATAATCAGGATGTGACATCTATAAAGGATACTCTCCGAAGCAGATACAAACGTCTTATCCGACAGATTTGGTCTTCCGAACTGTCGGCGAGGAACAAAGTATCTGCAACGAACATGCTTTCCTTCCCGGTAGTACTCTATTCATTTAGAGTAGTTCCATGCACGAAGAACGAGCTCAGATCCCTTGATATCGGGACAAGAAATGTTATGCACATTAACAAAAGCATGCATTTTAAGTCTTCCGTTCCGCGACTGTACATCTCACGCCTTCAAGGCGGTCGCGGAATATTGAGTTTTGAATGTCCTCACAACAGGATTGTTCTGGGTACAGCGCATAGAGTTGCAAATGTAAGAGACCCTCTTCTTAAAATGGTCAGGAATCACGAAGTAGTTGGCAAAGGAGCGTTTCTCTCCAAAGCAGCGGAGGAGGCTGCTGAAACACTCGGACTTGACTTTAGTATTAGGGGTGAGCAAAATGCATCAAATCTTATCTATCTCGAGTACTCACTCCTAAAAGCCCGGATTAAGAAAGCACAAGAGAAAAACTTTCGTGAACAGCTCCTCGATAAGAGGATGCAGGGTATCTTCCACAGAAATGTGAAGGATCAATCAATGTCTTGTGAGCTAACGTTTGCTTTCCTTAAATCGCCCGGATTGAAGTCTGGTACAGAGGGATTCATTTTTGCATGCCAAGACGGTGTCATTTCCACCTTAACATACCGTCGCCACATTTTGAGCCAAGACATTCCCGATGATAGCTGCAGGGGGTGCTATGCACACCCCGAGCTTGTAGCTCACATACTATCTAGTTCTCCAGCTCACGCGGGAGCGACCTACATTCAAAGGCACAATACGGCACTAAGAGTGCTTTATTACCATCTCTGTCACTCTTACGGCATTAACCTTAATATCGCTCCTCTAAATGCTCCTA
>NC_046660.1:119723328-119728267 GCF_010883055.1 Belonocnema kinseyi | reverse complement strand
AGGGAGTTGCAACGATTGTACCCGGAATATTCTGTTAAATTAATCGTCCTTATCATCGGCGCTCTTGGAGGTGCCAAGCTTTCACTTGCTAATGGCCTAAAAGGCATCCCTGCGTGTCAACAATATGCTAAAACACTTGCGGGAAAAATGCAAAAGGCGGTAGTCCTTGGGTCGCTCCATGTTCTCAGGGTGCACGAGGCTTTTGCTGGATCGTCGTATTGATTCCTTTACAGACTGTAACCACCTATCTCACGGTCGTGAGACGTGGTTGTGGCTGAAATTTTACCGCGATTTCGCTGGGAGCGGGTGCAATTTTCCAGGTTAGCACCCGCTCCCGGCGAAATCCTGCGTTTGTCCTTATGACAAATTTTTAACTCTAATCAGACAATCGTAGATATCATAAGTGAGTGTGGAATGTATTTCACATCAAACGGTCATTTTGTATCCCGCATACAACATATGTATATGACGGTGGTCCCAACTATGCTAAGAAAATCTGTAATGTCATTTTTTCTGTATTCAAATATAAACACGTGTCTCCAGACACTTCAGCATACCATTTAACGGACATGGAGAAATTGAGGATTTTCAAAAAATTTAGATTGAAGAGGTCTCTACGAAATAAAACGATATTAATGACTTCTATTTTCAACCCGCTGTAGCATCCCCCCCCCCACCCACACAGCGCTCCAAATATGACCCAAACGTTAAAAAAAGTACACTTTGACTTATTATTGTTAATTTTCACTAGTTTTAGCCATTTTTGAAAAATAAATAATTAAATAGAAAATTTTAATCATCACGACGTGTGAAACAATTTTAAGTTGTATAAATAAATTGAACTTACTTGAAATTTTTTTTCCCCAAGATATGTAAAAAAGGGTATTTTTTAAAAATAATTGTAAAATTTAGTCATTGTTTGCAGTAGCAAATTTTTTCAGAAATATTATTTTAACAATTAAATATTCTTTATTTTCAAAACATCTAAAAATTGAGCCAGGGATATCCACTTTTTTCTAAATTTGGTATCTTGTTCAACTTTTTGTTTAATAATTACATTATTTAGATACATTTCTTCTAATTATTATGACATTTCTATTTGTTTAAACAATTTTTATTTTCTGAAGCAGTTTTTTTCGAAAACCGTTAACAAATAATATAAAATGGCACACCTACTATTATTTTTCTGGCTTCAAAGAGCTTCAAAATAATATATTAACCATTTTTTAACTCTTTAAACAAACTGAATTTGTTTAAACAATTTTTTCCAGAAAAATTAAAAAAAACGTATTTTATGAATTAAATACAATATTAAAAGATTTTGGGAAGTGGTAATTTCTGCTAAAAGCTTTATGTCATTGTTTCTACAATTAATTACTGTTCATTTTTGAATTTACTTCAAATTGACTGTGGATGGATTATGAATAAAAATGGTTTGAAAAATTACAAGAGGTTTCTAACAGAATTTACTACTCCTAGCAATCATTCAATATTATGTTTAGTTCAGAAAATACAATTTCCAAACAATGTTGAAAAAAATGATTGTAAAAAAAATTAAAAAGTGGCTAGTAAATTATTTCTGTACACTATTCAGTAAAAAAAATAGTTGTATGTATTCTATTTTACACATTTTTTTAAGTTATCAAAAAAAATTGCGTAGGCAAATAAAAATTGTTTAAACAAATGGAAATTTGTTAGAAATTAGAAGAAATGTACTAAAATTATGTAGTCATTCAACAAAAAGTAGCATAGGATATCAATTTGACAAAAATTGGAGTAATTGCTTAAATAATTACATAATGTGTTTAATAAAATTTACTGCTCCAAACAGTTACCAACTATTAAATTTCATTCACAAAATACGATTCTTTTTTTTATTTTTTTGGAATGAATAATTGTTTGAATAAGTTAAATTTATAAACAATTAAATATTGTCCAAACATTCATGGGAGCTATTTAAATTGTCCATTAGCATTTTTTATGAAAAAAGACGACAGAAATTTCTGAGACTTAACAATAATACGTAAAAATCTAGTTTTTTGTATCTTCGGTCATATTTGGGTCGCTGTTCCTCAAAAACTTGGCACTTTTCGACCAAACCCCGAAGTATAAGGTTAATTTTTCGAAAATCTTAAATTACCCAATGTTAATTAAATTGAAATGGAAACTTTTTTGGGGGTTACTTGCCCTCTGAAGTTATACAAAATTTTCAATGCCTTTTCGGACCACCCTAATGTGGGTAGTATGCTTTTCGTTCCCGAGTTTCATAGGTAGGCACCGGCTGAGGGGAGCGAACGTCCCCTTCCACTGCACGTACTACGGATCTATCCTCTTCTATTACACCCTCTCAAGCAATGTACAACCCTACTTTCCCTCACCCTTCCTAGTTCAATGATATCTGAAATTGTATTGGAAATAGATTTGTATCCTTTTTTCTGCACCACCCTGGAGGTAAAGCATAATATGGCGCGTTCTTAGTGGTATCCCCAGCACAGTAAAAAAAAGGGATCAATTTTGTTGCAAAACGTTTTGCTCCAGCGATCATCCAGTTCATTTGTCAGACTACCAAAATGGCCGCCAATTATTGGGGCCGGTGTCATAACAACATAACCTACAAATTGTATCTAACCGCACGCAATGGTCAACTACAGTTAACAGGTGATATTTTCTAAAATCAGATTTCGTTATTTTTTCAACGTTTCAAGTACACTGCACGATCAGAAACCATAAAAAGCTTAACATGAGCTAAAGTATTACAAGAACGTCAGCCATCTTGACTTTACTTCATACATGATCCCGAATCAGATCATTATGATCTCAAAAGTGGATGATTCTCTTCGGCCGATCAAAATGCTCTTGAGCTCGGTATCATTTTTGTTGCATATCAAAATGATATTGATTCCGGTATCATTGTGAACACTTTTTTTTACTGTGAGTATGTCCAGTGTCAATACAATACAATACTATACAATGTCAAAGTAATTCATATAAGAATTTTGTCCATAAATCTTTACTTTTACTTTATTTATTAGTTTTTAAGAATTGTTAATATTGTCCTTTTTAATTTTTAATTATTAATAATACTTTTACTTTTTGAGTCCGCCATAACAGCGCGATACTAGTTCAACAAAGGTCAATCTAAAAAGTTCTTTGGACTGATACATTTTAATTTCTTTTAAAACAAATGAATGCTTGCGTTTCGAATCGCAGTTCTGAAATTTATTAGAGCTGGACATTGGTGGACTTACTGACGTAGTCCGTGCAGTGGAAGTAGACGTTTACTCCCCTCAGCCGGTGGCTGCCTGTCAAGGTCGGGAGCGAAAAGTCAATCTACCCCTAATGTATATGGCTCGTACTGTTCTACATATATTGTATGCAGCGAAAAGCGCCTTATTGAGAGGCAGAGCATGCATAGGTCTCGATGTATGCAGGGCTTTGGTGGGGGTAACGTGCTTCCGAGAAAAATATCCCGTACCGCCCCGAGAGGCAAACTATTGAGAGGCGCCTCGACTGTATTATAAACTTGAGCGAGTAAAAATTAGTATTCACGTTTAGAAAAAGTCTCATTCACTGTTTGAAAAATGTTAAGTCTAAAAAAGTGATAATGGCCAATATAGAAAATCGTAACGCCTTTTCCTGATTGGCTTCTCATTTTGGCTTTAACGTAGACACAGTAAGCGGGAACTTTGAAAATCGACACAGTAGTAGTTTTAATGAAATTGCTGTATTTATTTGTACAAAATTGTCAATTAGCCAAGTAATTATTTAACAAAAATGTAAGAATTTGATAGTTATACATATTTCTAATGTTTTTGTCAACGTTGTACATCTTACTAATGTCTTTATTATGATATGTAAATTGGTTATGTCACTGAGACCCACATGTATCTTCAGGATTGGTAACTGAAGTGTTATTCCATGGACAGTACGGCAGTGCGACTCCGATGCTGTTTCGAAGTCGAAAATTGAACGGACCTCTCTTTCTACCTCCAAACGTTAGAAAAAGAGGTCGGTTTAAATTCTGACATTGTACACGGTATCGTTCTAACTCATTGCAGCTGTCAGTCAAAACCAGCTACTAGCAGAATAATCGGAAAGAATCGGAAAGAAAGTACCTTTCCGAATCTTTTTGATTTCAATGTGAACTTTGCTTTCGATTCTTTCCGAAGCTTCCCGATACCATTCATGTTTTGTTGTGTTGGTGCACTCGTCACGATCATATGTTCACAGTTTTGACTACATAGCTCGTGTTCTTTTTCTGGCAGAGGCGTAAAAGGTTAGAAGGGTTTGGTGTGCTCAGCGATTTTCTTCTTTCGAAAAAAATGGAGCAAAGAGTTTGCATTAAATTTTGTGTGAAAAATGGAATCCAGTGCTCTAAAACTCTTGAAATGTTGACAGTTGCATACGGTGGCATACGGGATGAATAGTGGGTATATGGTTATGACGTCGAAAATAAAGCCCAATCGTCTCAGTGGAAGCATCCTGAGTCTCCAAGACCGCAAAAAGCATGTCTAGTTCTGTCAAATGCGAAGGTTTTGCTCACTGTCTTCTTTGATTACCGTGGCGTAGTGCATCAGGAATTCTTACCACAAGGTCGTACGGTCAATAAGGAGTATTACCTTCAAGTTATGTGCCGTTCGTGAGAGGAGATACGCAAAAAACGTCCGAACATTGGAAAAACAATTCGTGGGTTTTGCATCACGATAATGCACTTGTTCATTCATCGTTGCTTGTAAAAGATTTTCTGACGAAAAACAGCACCATAGTCATGCCTCAGCCTCCATATTCACCGGATATGGCCCCCAGTGACTTTTTTCTTTTCCCAAAACAGAAGAGGCCCATGAAAGGACATCGATTTTCAACGATTGAGGAGATAAAAACTGCATCGCTGAAAGAACTCAAGGTTATACCACAAAATGATTATCAGAAGTGCTTCGAT
>NC_046660.1:119719719-119723228 GCF_010883055.1 Belonocnema kinseyi | reverse complement strand
TATAAATATAATGAAATAGAGGCTAACTAGAGGGACATTTGGAAAAAATCGGAAAGATTCGTGGGACAGCTCGACGTTTGAAAAGAAACGGAAGCAAAATTCACATAGCCCTTTCCGATTCTCTTTCCGAACCCTTTCCGAATCCTTTTCGAAACCTTTCTGAATCTTTCCGAAGCGGCCTTTCCGATTCTTTCCTTTTTTTCCGGCAGGGTGATAAGGCATGAAACAGCCTTTAGAACAAGACAGGTCGACTTTTTCCTAAAGGGCTAAGAAACTGTCATGCAGGGTTGCCAGATTCGATGAATTGGCCAAGATTTCTATTAGTTTTTTTCGCATTGTTTTTATTCGTTGCCTGAGACCTAAGAGACCTGATCAAGCTGAATGTTGCTCACGCTACAACCGTGCACGGAGAAAAATGGATGGTCAAAGTTAAATGGTCAAAACTTAGAGAGCCAGACATTCCTTTTACATGGTCGAACGGTCCTTCCAAAATTTGTTCGACACAGTTAAAACTACTCTCATTTTGTGGCCAATCTGACTTTTATAAGAACATCAGACTTACTATCAGGAATAACTAAGGTATCCCTTTCGGTATGGTCAATAACTTATTATAGCCTGCTTCGCTTTTGCTTGTTCACGCTTGAGTACTCGCCGGAGTGACAACCGCAGACCCTGCACAACCCGCGCGGCTCCTGTTAAAACTACCTGCGGCGCGGCGTCAATTCTTAGAAGGGATATAGAAGGGAGGAATATTAAAGCATTTCACTGAATTTTTTATTTTAAGGATGTTACACATTTTCTGTGGTTTTATCATACTTAGGGCGCTTCCTCAGGCTTGAAAATTAACCCATGTTTTACTCTGACAGGTTTCTCTCCTACAATTCTGAATTATATGATTTCATATTTCAACCACAGACTCTAAATGGCTAAATGTATAACCTACCAGAGCGCCTTTTTCGAGTAATGGCCTGGTTTTTATTTTATTGCAATTAATTGAAAATTGATGCATTTTTTGCGCCTGGGAAGTAGCAAACCGTCACCATGAGTGTACTCATGGCGAACATAGTTCGTGGGCCCTCTGGCTGGCTATGGAACAGCGGGTGGTCTAGAGTGTAATTTTTTCGACGATACTTGAAACATCGTAAACCTAGGATCGAGCCGAGAATTTAGATTTTGTGCCTGTCATGCCTCACTCATCTTTCCTATTCTTAGAGATTACAGTCGGTTGAAATAAATGAGAAATTAGCAAATATTAAGGAATTTCATTTTAATACTGTGCATCCGGTTCATTACATAACGATAAGACGATTGAAAAAAGAAGAAAATCGGTTAATCCGTTCAATTTCTGGATTTACCTTTTTTCTATCTTCTTCGATTGTACGCCAAAAAATACGGAAAGAAGAAGATGCTGCAACCAAAATTGGAAAATGTTGAATGGGAAAAGTATGGAATTTACATTTATTTTATTTTAATTTTCTTATTTATTTCATTTATTCATTCATTTATTTATTCATTTCATTATTTTAATTTCATGGTGGCAAGTTTTAATTGAAAATTCTGTAATCGCAGACAATCATAATTTTTCTATTTTTTTTCTTGAATCTTTATTTGTTTCAGATACAACTGCTTGCGTCACAATGAATGTGTTGTTTTGATCAGAATTGATGAACTATTTTGCTTCAAGATTCACATCATTTGGTTCAATTTGATTAATTTTCATTTGAAAAATTAAAATATTATTAAGAGAAAGCGGAGGAGCCTTCTTTTTTGAGTTGTGGACCGAGCCATAGAATTATAAAATTAAATGAAACAATGTGTACTGTTTATACAGTGTTAAAATTTAATAAAAATTATAAATATATTTCCAATAGATTTAGAAGATGGAGTGTTTGCGAAATAAATTCATACTAATATATTTTATTTTCAACGCCCCCCCCCCCCAAAAGCGCCCCAAATATAAGCCAAAAATAAAAAAACTACATTTTTACGTCCATTATTGGTAATTTTTAGCAAATATCCATCGTCTCTTTCATACAAATAATTACTAGTGGACAATTTGAATATTTCCCATTACTTTTTAAACAATGTTCAATTGCTTACAGAAATGTCAATTAATTAAACAATAATTTAATTCCAAAAAATGGAACAAACAATTGTATTTCCTGATTGAAATGTAATGGTTTGCCATTCTTTGGAGTAGCACATTTTTCTAAAAACATTATATCATCATTTAAGCAATTATTTATTGTTTTTTTTCAAATTTATGAACATTGAGCTAGAGATGTCCACTTTTTCTAAATTTGTATCATATGCTACGTTTTGTTGAATAATTACATAATTTTGATACATTTCTTTTAATGTTTAATAAATTTCTATTCGTTTAAACAATCCTAATTTGCTCAATCAGTTTGTTTATAATAACTAAATAGTGTATTACATGACTGTATAGTGTATACAAAGAATAGATGACCCACCTTTTAATTGTTTAAGCAAATATAACTTGTTAAAATAACTACTTTTTAAAAAATACTTTTTAAATCGTATTTTCTGAGTTAAACACAATATTCAATGACACCGAGGACTAGTAAATTATACTAAAATCTTAATGTTATTGTTTTTGCAATTAATTATTGATTTTTTTTTTTTAACTTATGTCAAATTAAGTATGGATAGCTTACATCAAGAAAAAAACGTCAACAACAACAAAAAAACAACAATATCTACAAAAAGTTTCTTAGAATAACAATGTAGAGAAAGTGGATATCTCTGCCTCACTTTAAACAATTTGTTTAAATAAACAATAAATAATTCTTTAAATAATTACATAATATTTTTAGAACAATTTTCTACTCCAAACAATGATTTATCGTTATGTAATGAACCGAATGCATGGTATTAAAATGAAATTCCTTCATGTTTGCTAATTTCTAATTTCTTTCAACCGACTGTAATCTCTAACAATAGGAAAGTTGAGTGAGACATGACAAGCACTCAATCTAAATTCTCGGCTCGATCCTAGGTTTACGATGTTTTAAGGTGAAACGGTAACTTCCTCCAAATAGTTTCAGCAAAACCACTCGCAAAATAATGCATTAATTCAAATTTTGTTTTTTGCACTGTTAAAAGTATATCGAAATCTATGGCGGGCTTCTCTTCAAAATTAATTTTTTTCATTTTTAAAAATTTTTATTAACAAAATCTGAGATTATCGCATCCCGAAAATTTTAGATGTTAAAAATGGGAGAAGCCCGCCATGCGGAAAGTACTAATGAACATAATATCAATAAAAAAAGATTAAATTATTCATTTATTTAAACAAGGTTTTGCTGAAAACAAAGTAAAATAAACCAGGAAAAATTCTGCGGAATTTTGAACTTTTGTTAATTAAAAAAAATTGTGAATTCCAAGAATTAGAAAATTGACGACAATTTAAAATTCTCCAATTTAAAAATTCCTAAATAATAAAACTTCCTATAAAGATTATGATATTACTGAATTTGAAAAAGAAG
>NC_046660.1:119702425-119719619 GCF_010883055.1 Belonocnema kinseyi | reverse complement strand
ATCATTTTAAACATTTTGACTTTTCGAAATTGTCTATTTTTAACGAATTTTATATTGTGCAGGGGTTGATTTGGGGTGTGTTCCACATGCACTAGAGGGATGCAACTTTTTTGTGGTACTTTTGGCTCTAAATGCAGGGATAACCATTTAAAACATTTCGACTTTTCGAAATTGTGTATTTTTAACGAATTTTATAGTGTGCAGGGGTTGATTTGGGGTGTGTTCCACATGCACTAGAGGGATGAAACTTTTTTGTAGTACTTTTGGCTCTAAATTCAGCGATAATCCTTGAAAACATTTTGACTTTTCGAAATTGTGTATTTTTAACGAATTTTATAGTGTGCGGGGGTTGATTTGGGGTGTGTTCCACATACACTATAGGGTTGAAACTTTTTGGTGGCATTTTTGGCACTAAATGCAGCAATAATCATTAAAAACATTTTGACTTTTCGAAATTGTGTATTTTTAACGAATTTTATAGTGTGCGGGGGTTGATTTGGGGTGGGTTCCACATACGCTAGAGGGCTGAAACTTTAAGATGGGACTTTTGGCACATAATACTGTCATAAACGATTGAAACATTTTGACTTTTCAAATATTTTATTTTTTGTTTTTTGTAAACGTTGGGAACTTCAGACTCATAATTTCAGTGTCCTTCGAATTTTAAATCATACAATTTTCAAAATTCTTATCTGAAAACATTCCGTTTTTATTTATTTGAAATTCTCCTATTTTTAAAATATTAATATGAAATCATTCAATTTGGAGTCTCCTTAATTCAAAATAAAATTATTGAATTTCTAACGCTTTTAATTATTAATAATATAATTTAAATTTCTTTGCATTTAAAATCGTCCAATTAAAAAATTCTAATCCAAAAATATTACTTGATATATCAAATTATTCAATTTTAAACGCTTTTGTTTGAATGTAGGATTTAACAAATTAGTTTTTAAACTATACTTGAAAATAAAAAATTATATTTTCCAATAATATAATTAGCAGTTTCATTATTATTTATATTTTATTATTTCATTCGACCTTTGATATTGAAATTTAAATAAATATTTTTTCATAATAAATAATAATAAATAATAAATGTCTTTTTATAATACAGTTTTTCTCTCTAAATAATTAATATAATTTTTTTAAAAAGCCCTATTGTTTTAATTAAATGTTTTTACTTTCGCTGCACTTTCAACTGATTTAAATTTCACAAATGAATATTTTAAATTAACTATAACTATAAAAAAACTGTTAATTCATACAAATAAAGTCGAACCTAATATATTTTTTTACACTTTAAATATTTTACATAATAAAATGGCAGTAAGCAATTACATTTAATTAATAATAATTATTTTTAAATTCAATAGTACAAAATTTTATTACCCTTTTACGAAAAAGTATTATAAGATCATTCTTCTAGATACGTAATGCATTTCTCGTAATTTGTTCGCTATTATAAATATAATAGGATTTTGCCCTTCTAATTATTGATATTTAAATTTATTAAATAATTTAGTATAAATGATTTTTGATTTATAATAAAAATTCAACAATTTTTAATTTTTCAAATTATTTAACTCAATAATTAATAATGTAATTGATTAAGAAACAATAATAGAAAAATAATACTAAAAATCTATAATATTCAAATATTGAAATAATTACTGCAAAAAAGTATAAGATATCCATAGATTTTCAGTTTCTTCTTATTTGTGGAATAATTATTTAAATTTTTAATGTTATGGTAAATATTATTTAATTCCTAATCAAATATTTCTTACAGCTAGTATTAGTTTCCGAGAATGCTTATAGTATTTATTTTTATAAAGTTGAAAAATTTAAAGATTAGCAAAAGAGATAAATCTATCAGTTCTAATTGTGTTTAAGTTTCAAATAATATATTTTATTATTGTGTTGGTGTTCATATAAGCACAAGAATATTATTTGTTTGTATTATTATGAAAATGAAGTAAAATGTGCATCGTTTCATTTCCGCGTTATCGAATTTCGTAATACTTTTTTTAACGATTCTGACAAAATAGAAATCAAACTAAAAATGGAGATATACTGCGAAATAGAAGTCGAAAAAAAAATATACATTTTTTAAAAAGATTTTTACATCCACTCTAAATATTTTTTAAAATAATTTCGAAATTTAATATTCCATTCGGAAATATTCCAGAAAACGTATTTTACATTTAAAAATTGATATTGGGAATAGTGGTCTATCATTTCGCCACATGGTGCCAAAAAATGGAACTAGAAAGAGTAGGTACAATTTTAAACATGTATTTTAATTTTTGCATAAAAGTGTTTTTACGATTGTTTTATAAAGTATAAAACAATGATTGAATGCTAAAAACAAATACTCATAAAAAACAAATCGCTTTAGATAGAATTTCCATTTTATACAGTGAAAAAACACAGTTTTGTGAAATAGGTTTTTAAAAAAAAAATACTATTATTTCATGTGAGTTTAATGCATTTGAGGCTTAAATAACCTCATACTAATGCATGTAGCAACAAATTTTTTCCATATTATGCCAAGAATACGAATAACAGATGACTGGAATTTAAATACGAATTCTAACCTAACTTTTATATCAATTTTTGAAATAGTAAGTTTTTTATGTATAAATTAATAAAAATTTATTCTGAGTTAATTTTTGCTTCAAAATAAGTCCATTTAAGTTTATAGTCTTTTGAAAATCACAATAAAGAGAACAATAATTTTTTTTTTTTTAGATAAATATTTCTGTCAAAAAGTGTGGATTTTCACTGTATAATATGTCAATTCCATCTAAAACACTTTGTTTCCGATAAAGAGTTCTTTTTATTATCCAATAAATACTTTAAACTTCACAACAAAAATGGTTAAAATACTTTTACGCACAAATTAAAATAAATCTTTAAAATCCTGCCTATTCTTTCTAGTTCAAATTTTTGTCACCAAGTGGCGTATCACAGTTTAACCATTCCCAATACAATACGAATATAATTCTTGACTTCTAAAATTGTTAGTTTTATTTTATTTTGGGTGATAAATATTGCAAAAAAATACTTCAGTTGGTTTTTTAAAGTCCCATTAAAAACAATACATTCCAAATGTCACAACTTCTTGTTAGTATTGACTGAAAAGAAAAAGGACTTTATAAAAAATATAAAGACAAATAATATTGATATATCTATATAAATATTTAAATACCAAATTTTAATTTATACGGACTGAAAGCAAGAAATTTTTATGATTTGTTTAATTTAACCTACTTTTGCGATAATCGATGCCATGTTAAATAATGTATTTATTTATAATAACGTATTTATGAAGAAACCAAATACGAAATGTAGTCTAACTTGAAAAAGAAAAACCACGTTTCAAAATTACATAATGTTAAATGTAAATTGTAAATTGAATTAAAAAAATGGCAATTTCATACTTATTTATCCATTTTGTAATTATTTTTAAACTTACACAATTATATTGTACTTATTTTTGTTGAAAATTGATCAATTATATATACAATAATTTACGTGTTAAAGTTAATATTTACAGATAAATAATTATTTGTATTCTACTCAAATAATTTAATTCAATAATATTATTATAACTTGCCCCTTGTGCAATTTGTTACTTGCATAATTAGCTATTAATTTTCGGGGAATGTACATGTTCCAATTTAATATTATGCGTCTAAAACCATCAAAATCATTTTATCTTACACAAAAGTGCGAGACAATTATTCCTATCACGAAAAAGAAACAATTTCCCATGCATTATTTCAAACCTATCCCGAAGGCACAGGTGGCGCCGCCATTCGGCGATGGATGTAGGTCCCATCTATTTGAGCTGTGATTGGTAATTTCGTATAACGCGAAATTTGAAAGTAGTTCGTTCCGAATTATACATATATGTGTTCAGTGGCCATTTGTGGAACTAATTAACTAACTGTGCAGTGGCGTTTGGAACTAATTAACAGCAACTAGCTGGACGGTATGGCAAAGGCCAAACTTAGCACTCACTTTCCTGGGGGCGTAATAGGCTCATAACATGGTGGTTTCGAATAACTCTCCTTTTTATTCACTAATTTATCTCTTTTTAATGGAATAAAACTTAGTACTAAATAGTTCATAATCGCGCGCATCTTTGTCAGATGCCATTAATAAAATTTGAATGTTCTTGGTATTTCCAAATAAACGACTTTTTTTTACTGATTTCTTTGTGAATTAGAAACTGTGGTGAAAGTTTTGTTCAGTTATAAAGAAATGTATCATGCATTTTTATATTTTCAGTTGAAACAGTAATGTTTAATCAAATATAAAATAACCCAACAACAAAAACACTATTCACTTGAACGTTCAGAAGTACAGGTAGATTAATTTTAAACACTTCAAACTTAAAAATAACTCAACTATTAAGTTTTTTTCCATAATAACAAGTTGCGGTTTTATACTTTAAATATCACATTATTTATTGTTTCATAAAACAATTTTAAATTACTTGATTCTGCAAGTTTCCGACTAAGAAAATGTTACAGTACTAAGGCTTGCAATTAAAAAAAAAACATTTTAGAATCTTAAAGAATTCACGTAAATATAAAGTATTTAATTTGAAATATTTTAAATTAAAACGGTAAAATTGTTTAAATTTATATATAATAACACTAACTTTTAATTTAATTTGTGATCCTTATGCTGGCGAAATATTTGAATGTCCTTGCAAATACAGACATTAAATTACCTATTTTTATAAGAGAACAAACCATATTTCAATAAATAAATTATGTTATTAATTGTCGTTAATTCCTTAATACCGAGGAATTTAGAATTTTTATTGTATACCAGATATGAAGATTTCAAACATGTCACAAAATTTTAAAAGATTTCGTAACATATCTTACGGGATAATTTCCATGGATTTCATAATATTACAGAACTTTTAATGGTTTTAAGGGCATGTGACACAGCTAAATACCTATATTACCGACCACAGGTTTTCAGTTCACTGAATGTTTTTTTGAACCTAAGAACTTTTTTTGTAAATAAAATATCGAGCTGAAACTTTGGGAAATGTATTAGAGTACAATAAAGTACGTTTAGGTACTGCATTTTGGTAGGAACTTCACTGAAAATTATTTCAACTTTTTTCTGAACCTCAACATTTTTTGAATGTGCGAACTTTTTTTACACATAAAATATCGGTCTCGAACTTTGAGAAATGCAAGAGCCGAAAGAAAACTACGTTTAAGTACAAAGCTTAGTAATAATAGATGTAAAAAAATATATTTCAACCATCAATTCCAACGGCATCAGCCGGTAACGTTGTACACGAAAATACGAACTCTCTAGAGCCTCGCCTAGTGGCCGCCAGGTTTCGTATTTTCGTGTACAACGTTACCGGCTGATGCCGTTGGAATTGATTGTTGAAATATATTTTTTTACATCTTTTATTATTAAGCTTTGTACTTAAACGTAGTTTTCTTTCGGCTCTTGCATTTTTCAAAGTTTGAGACCGATATTTTATATATAAAAAAAGTTGGAACGTTAAAAAAATGTTGAGGTTCAGAAAAAAGATGAAAAAATTTGCAGAAGTTCCTACCAAAATGCAGTACCTAAATGTACTTTATTGTGCTCTAATACATTTCCCAAATTTTCAGCTCGATATTTTATTTACAAAAAAAGTTCTGAGGTTCAAAAAAACATTCAGTGAAATGAAAAACTGTGGTCGGTAATACAGGTATTTAGCTGTGTCACATGCCCTTAATGGATTTCAAAGAATTTGTAGGAGTTGCAAGGTATTTAAAAGACTTAAGGGATTTTCACAATATTTCAAGGGGTTTCACAGCAGATCCAAACGATTTCTGAAGATTTCGTGGATTTTCACAGAATCCCAAAACATATTAATTTAGGGTATCCAGATATTCTTCGGAACAAAATCGAAAGTCTTTTCCAGGTTAAGAAATCAAGTTTTTTTCGGGACTCCTTTTTTCACATCAAATAATGAAATAATGAATAATGCAAATTTTGAAAAGTATTACAAGCCTTAGCGAAAGCTTGAAATTTCTCTGAAAGTTTTTAGAGTTTTTTTTTAATTTTTGTAAAATCTTTAAAACGCTTGAAATCTTTTTAAAGTTTTTGAAACCTTTTAAAATCATCTCAAATGTGTTGAAACTTTTTCAAATCGCTTAAATTTGTATAATTAAAAAAGTTTTTTTGTAAATAACTTTTTAATACTTTTTTCATAATTATTAGAATTCATGACAAGGCCCACCTTCCTTAGCATTTATTATTTATCATCCAAAATTTTCAACTTGGTGTGGGGCTTCGTGTGAAAATAAGTTGGGAAATAAAAAAAGGGTCGGTATGGTAGGCATCTAGCCACGTGACCCACTCGTCGCATGACCTTAAAATCTTTGAAATCTGGTGTATAGTTTTGAAAATCTTGAAATCTTTCAGAAATATTTTGCATTCGTTTGAAATCATTAAAATATTTTTAATTTCTTTATAACTTTTTGGATTTGTTCAAAATCGTTGAAATGTTTTGAAATCTGGTGTACTGCACCCTTGTTGATATCATTGAAATTCGTCAAATCTTTTAAAATCCTAATGAATTCTTTAAAGTATTTACGCAAACTTTTTTAAACCTTTAGTATTCTTTTGAAATTATTGGAATATTTTTAATCTTTTGAAAGCTTTTAAAAGATGTTGATATCGTTTAAAATATTTGAAATCTGTTGTACTGCACCCTTGTTGAAATCTTTTTAAGTCTGAAAGATTTGAAATCTATCAAAATTTTTCATAATTTTAAAAACTAATTTTAAACCCTTTCTTCAATCTTTGTTCGCGAAATCTTTTCTGTTAGTTTGGAATCATTAAAAATCTTTAAATCTGGTACACTTAACCCACTCAAAACCATTAAAGACTTGAAATCTTTATGAACTCTAAAATATTTTGCAATCGTTTAAATTCACTCAAACAGTTGAAATCTTTTGAAGTACGCTAAATTTTTTTTGAATCTAGTGTACTGTAAACTTTTTGAAATTTTTATGAAATGTTCGACATTTTTGTGAAATTTTTTAAATTTAATATAAGCATTTTTTGAATCTTTGAAATCCTTTAAATCTCTAAAACTTCAGAAAGTTTTTGAAATTGTTGTAAAATCTTTATTGAAATTTTGTGTGCGTGCCTTTTTTAAATCGGTAGCAACCGTGAAAACTGTGTGAAATGTTACAAATATTTTGAAGTTTTTAGAAATATTATACAAACTTTTTGAAATCTAGTGTACACTCAAAAACCGAGTTTTCAACCCCTCGAAAAATCCATTGTATGGTCATGACTCATTATAATTCTGAAACTGATTTAAAATCGAAATTTTTAACTAATAATTTTTATAATTTGTGAGCTGAATACCCCTACACAATGTATACTACAATATTCTAAATTAGCGGAAAAGAAAGTAAAAACTTATAATATTATTCACAATATTAAAGTCTGTTCTTTAAAATCTTTAAAATAACTGGTACATTCTAGAAAAATTACCTTGAAATCTCTGTATTTATTATGTAATAAACAAAATATGAATTATAAATTGATAAATCAAACACTTTGCAGTCTCAAGATCTTTTCTAAACAAGCTGCTTCTTTCATAGCAATCTAAATAAAACTTAATTACTTCAAACGATATCATAAGAATGTATGAAATTTCGCAGTCTTCCAAAATTTTACAATAATTATTCTAAAAATTAGCATTGCCGGAAATTTCAAATGCCCCACAAAAAAATATATTTGAAATTGAAACTTTCAGACAATTCAAAATTAAAATATATTTTCCAGTTCCCGCTCTTCTTATTAAATCGCCTACAAAAAATAATTTTTTTTAACATTAAGTATATAACAAAATAAAAAATATGTTTATTAATTAAAGTTTTTATTTAAGTTATTAATTTATGGTTAAAAATAATTTGATTAATTGCTTAGATTAGTAAATTTTACAGTTATTGATATTTCAGAAATTCGGAAATTTTAGTTAGAGAATTATCTATTTTATCTATTATCGGTAACTTTGAAATTCAACAATGCAATAAATTGCCGGGAACTTTATTTTTCGGGATTTTCAGTTGTCCCGAATTTTGAACTTTTTCAAAGTATTTTGAATTGTATTAAGGGATTCTGTTGGCATAGAAATAAATTGATAGGATATTATGAGCTCGCATAAGATTTCAAGATTTTGTAAGAAACGTTTTTTAAGATAAAGAATTATGTATTTGTATTTTTTTATGTAGTCAGCAGACATTTAGTATCAATTTTCTGACATATTGCCATATTTTAAGTATTATAACTTATAAATAAATTGATTTATTAAAAATTCGTTATTTCGGTTAATTAAAATAATGATAAATAATATTATATATATATAATATCCATAATTGGCTAGTTGCTTAAAAAAGTCGCTAAATGAAAAATATTTTGTAAGGTAAATAATTAACAAGACACATGAATATCAAAATTGTATTCTGCAAAAACCAAGATACATTAGATCACATGAGCAAAATTTTTCAAAATCAAATACGATTCTTTTGTCAAAGTCGCAAAAAAATTCAGTTGTAACCGGATCCATTTCAATTTGAGAATTCCATTTCATTATATTTTTTTACCAAAATTTTAGGATTTGGCTTGTGAATTCGAATGCAGAATTTTTAATTCCATAAAAGATCCCAAGCTTCTGTAAGATTAGTAAAATAAAAAAGATAAAGCAGAACTATAATTGAATAGAAATTCCGCACGGATAAGCACAATGATGCTTAAATATCTTCAAAATACCGTAATATTCTAGTCAAAATAACAAACGGCTTTTAAAAGAAATTCTAACTAATAAAGACAAGTCACTGTAAAAAAGCAAAACAGCGCCATCAAAATCACGAACATTTTTCAAGTAAACTTGGGGGGGGGGGGGCTCAATAAATACTAGAATTACATATTTTTTTGTTACAAACTTTTGGCTTATGTCGGTTAGGAATCAAATCTGTAGCCGTAGTGAAAAATCGGCTAATTTCAGTACTTTTGGTACAAAATTGGGTTTTTTGTATTCCAACCCGAGCATCAGAAAAAATCGTTTCACACAAAAAGTATTGAAATTAGCCAATTATTTACTGCGAATACATGGTACATTAAAAACTGGAGTAAACCTAAGTATATAGCAAAGATGGAAATCTAGTATTTTTGGAGTAAAATGAGACTATTTAGGTGAAACCAAAGATCAATGGGCAGAATTTACGAATTGGCATACGTTCTGACTACGTATTAATAAAATACGTCCCAAGCCATACAACTAAAATCGAACAGTTTGGCGACCATCGTCACTTTTGGCATGCAGTTCGAGTAAAAGAAAATGCATAGAATTTCATGAATTTAATAAAACATTGAAAGCCTTCTGCAAAATTACAGCAAAAAAACGAGTTCAGAAAGATATTCTGAAATATTTTAAAATCCTAACAAAACTATGTATAAAATAAATATAAAATTGTCTACATTTATATCTGGAACTTTTGAAAACACGTATTTTAAAGCAAAAAAGTTTCAAAGGATCTCTAGATACAGATAGCTCAGCGCTTGGATTTCATGAATTTGCGAGCAAAGCCTAACTTAAAAATCGAGCATTTTCTACTAAAGTTCGTCACATTCGTTTTATAGAGGAAAAGCTAGAAGCAAATGTTTACGTACATAAAAGGAGGCATCCTCAGCCCTTCGGCCAAGTCCTGAATAAACATCGCCGTGTGCTGCCTGATCTGCAACTCAGTCTCGGCATCAACTTTGCATTTTCTACTTGGTGTATTCACTAATTGTTCCTTTGTGAACAACCACCTTGATTCCGTTTCCATTTTTATCACTCAGAAACAGCCTTTTATATTTTTAAAGTTTTTTCTTCCAATTCAAGCAAGGGGACAGGCACGAGACACGAAAAAACCCGAAACGCAGGCACAGACAGACAGCGACAGACTAACAGACAAGCCAAAGCAGACTAGTCACCACTCACCAGGCTCTCTCAACTCTAATGGGCGAATATGAAGAATTATGATTATTATTTCAAGCATAGTACAAGTTGCGGCCAACTATTGGCGCTGCGTGTCGGCACAGGTGATTGAATTTGAAGGTATGAACATTCAAAGTGTCAAACGGTGCCAAAGTATATATTTAATTTGAAAAAATGAATCCGATGACCATAAAGTTAAAAAAACGGTGGTGTGTTGCTCACGGGTGTCAATCGTCGTCTCACATGAAGCATCGCCAATTTCCGAAGGACGCAAAGGCGATGCTCCGGTTGAGGTAGCCCGTGATGTTGGTGCTAATTTTAATACATTTACATTTAATTATTTTACGTGTGTGCTATGATATGAATTGTAAATATGTTTTGAATCTTAAAATTGAATATAATCCTCAAGAAAATGAATAGATAAAAAGAAAAATGTATAAAGATATATTAAAAGTAATTTATTATACTTTATATATCTCTTTACATATCTTTCTCACTTTGTTTATCCAATTTATTGATAAATATATTCCATTTTAAAATTTTTCACATATATACAATTTATATATGGCACACATCCGTCACACACTGATACTTTTAGTTCAAGTTGCGGCCAACTGTTGGTACTGTGCTTCTTCATATTTCTACCATTGAGTTGATAGCAAAGATATTATAAGCATAGATGCGGCACGGGAGGTCGGAGTGGGAGAACCATATATATATTTAACTACATTTTTGCATACCTCGAGGTGCTGCCCTCTTCAACTTTTCGATGTTTCTATGGCAACCGCGTCCTTTGCCGACGTTTACGGGAGGGGTGGGACCAAGACGAAAGCCAAACCGAAAGTGCCGGTGATTTTCTGTTTCTCAATTCTCGCGCTTGCCTTCGCCAGCCATATCTATAGCTGACTCGGGGCTGTCCATGCACGCCGAAAATATTAAAATTAATGAGGGCCTACAATTATTATATTCATTATTATGTTAAAATGAATTAATTTCTTTTACGGTTTTTTTTAAAGGGACATTTTCGAAATAATATATAAATAAGTTTTAAAAAATTCTTGTCATATTTTAGAATTGTAACGAAATTTCAAACATTATTTAAAAAAAAATATAATTTTTACAAAAATAGTGAATTGAAGGTTCGAATACTTCACTGTATAAATTTATCCTGCATTTATTTTTAAATCCTAAAATATTTTATTATTTTTTCGCATAATTAAGGTATAACTGAAGTAATATTTACACTTGTCTGTAGTGTCGAATTGACAATTTACATTTAATTCCGAAGAAAAATTTAAGGTTTTCACTACTCATTTTATTATTTATGAAAATTATATTAAAATTCTGTTTTTTGTTTGTTTTCGTTTCTTGATTATTTGAAACGTATAATCTTTTTCCTTATAATTTGTTTCATTACAAAAAACAGTAACTAGACTATGCCTTGCACATTAAAATTTAATTTTAGAAGTTTGAGGGCAGTTAACCACTTGCAATTGCTCATCAGAATTCACAACTTCAAAGAAATCCAAATAGTTTTTTAAAATAATTCAAAGAATCGAAGAATCCAAAAAAATTCTAAAGAAATATAAGGCGTTTAGGGGTGCATCTCAGCAACTAAGGCTATTACAAAAAAAAATGAAAAAGGAAAAAATTCCAAAGAATTAAAATAATTCAATAATTTTTTGCGAGCCGGGAAATGACCGAAAATTTGTTTTCTTGATTAAAACGGCCACCTGGATTTCTTAGTATTTAAAAAAATTATTATATTCATTGGTGTTTTCCTGTAAAAATAGTTATAGTTTTTCGTAATTGTAAAACAAATCCCACCAAGGATTGAAAAAAATTTTGATTTTATTTATTTCTTCAAGTGATTTTTTTTTAAGCTTGCAATAACAAAAAAAAACTATCAAATTAGGGGGTTTAAGGGTTTAAAAATCATGATTTATTATTAAATGAATTTGCAACAAAGAAGATTAATTTTCTTACCAAAATGATGAAATTCAAGAATTGTTATTTAACTTTGAGTTAAATAATATATTTGATGGTTTGCAACCAGTAGATCAGCAAACAAATGTTCTAAAGAAATATTATATATTATATTCGAAGAAAATGTGAAAGTCGAAAATACGAAAACGAAAAGTTCGTAACCCGTCGTGAAACTCCACCAACTTACATTGCACAATTATAGCACATAAATACGCAAATTATCTTTATAATTATTAGTATTTTTACACATAACAATATATAATACACATTCGCTGATGTAACTAACGTAACCTTTACTTATATACATAGTACGCAAACATATACGCTGTGAGAAGGGCTTTGAAGATTCCTTACATACTAAATGGTGAGAATTTTTAGAATTGTGAGAAATGGCATGGTACTTAATAACTCGAATTAGAAACATTCAAAATTAATAGTAAAAACAGGAAAATATTCTGTTTTAATAAGGTCAAAACTTGGATTGAATTAAATTCAAAAATATCTATAGGTTTTTTTTTTTTTTTTTTTTTTTAATCACCTCGTTCCCGCCTCACATTCGGCTTGGTAATACAAGTAACAGTGTTGGTTCAAAAATTGTATGTGCTCTGAACTTAATACAAATTTGGTATAAATCAAGTATATTATTATACATTTACAAGGCCAACTATTTACCCAGGCGGACCGAAGGAACCGAATGGAGCCTCTACAAAGTACCCGTAAAGACCGCATTGGGTCCCCATTCAGTTCCTTTTTTAAAAAAACTTGAAAAACAGCAAAATCAACGTTTAAATTGTTGAAATTCAGATTCTACGTTAAAATTCCCTATAGAAGGTCACGGAATAATCGCAATAGTTTTTTTTTGCAACGGTAAAAAGTTGAAAAAAAAAAATAAGACGTATAACGCCTGTTGACTGCTACACTTCAAACGCATCGCCTATAAGTAGCAGTCAACAGACGTTATACGTCTTATATTATTTTGAAACTTTTTACCGTTGCAAAAAAAACTATTGCGATTATTCCGTGACCTTCTATAGAGAATTTTAACGTAGAATCCAAATTTTAACAATTCAAAAGTTGATTTTGCTGTTTTTTTCGAGATTTTAAAAAGGAACAGAATGGGGACTCAATAGGGTATTTACGGGTACTTTGCAGATACTCCATTTGGTTCCTTCGGTCCGGCAGGGTATAAGAAGAAAAAGCTATAAAGAAAATAATTCCTCATTTTTTGCGAACACAAGTCATCTCTGACATCCTTGAAATCTTTGTGAAAATTTTGAAACCTGATGCCCTTTTCAAATTTTCGAAATCCTTGCAATCTTTATGAAATGTTCAAAATCTTTGGGAAATTTTTGTGTAATCTTTTGAAATATTTGTGAATTTTTTTATTCGTTGAAGTCATCGAAGTCTTTGAAATCTTAGTGAAATAGTTTCAAATCTTCCAAATGTCTTACTATCTTTGAAATCTGGTGTACTGTATCCTTTTTAAAATGTTTGAAATCCTTTAAATCTTAGGAAATATTTAAAAGCCTTATAAAATTGTTGTGAAATACTTTTAAACTAGTGATGGACACTAGGGAGGTCCAAACAACCGACTTTCGTATAGAGGACATGCCCCCCCCCCCATTTTGTGAAGTTACCGAAAGAAAAAAATTCCCTTCAAGTTCGAGCCACATCGGTTAATATTAAGACGTGCCGCAAAGGCCCTGAAGATCCTATAAGATTAACATGGGGAAATTTTGGGTTTCGGAGAAATGGGTTTCAGGTTTCTGGATTGACACTTAACTTGCGGGAGATATTAAGAATTTTTTGGGGAGTCTCTAATAAATCATTTCCATGAAATTACTTGAAATTTTGATGCCTCCACCCCCACTTGTGGAACCCCAAAAATACCCCAAAAAACTGAAATTGACATTTGTGCCAAAAATTTACACATAAATTCTCTGTTTTTCCCTTTTTTGCCATAAATTATTTTTGTTTGTCAAATGGAATGGTTTTAAGTATTTTCCAACTAATTAACAATTGTTTAAACAATTTATTTTTGTTTAAATAATTTTTTGGCGCTTACTCATTGAAAGGTAGACTTTTTATGTTTGATTAGACAATTGGTCATTTTTAAGAATAATGATCTTTGTTTCAAGCATTTAGAATTCGTTTAAACAATTTATTATTATTTAATTTTAACTTTTTCTTTAAAAAAGCTATAAAGCTCCAGTTTAAAAAAATTCAGTTAACTTGCTGCTTATTATTAAATATCTGCGTCATTTAGATACTAGTAACTTATTTTGTAATAAATTATTTGTTTAAATAAATTTTGTTTGTCTAAACAACGTTTTTCGAAAATAAATGTTTAAAATTTCTGTTTTTCTGCAATAATTGTGGTATTTTGTCATTGTAAAGAGCAAGATTTTTTGTTGAGACCATTATCGTATTGTTTAATAAATTTACTAAATATTAATGTAACATTTCAATTGAAATTGTGATTTAAAAATCTGAGTTTTGTCTCAATTCAATTAAGTATATCGCTTATTGTTAAATATTTAAACGTTAAGCAAATGCTTTAAATAAATAATATTTGTTCATAAAATGTTTTTAACAATTTGCGTACAAAAAGCCTCTTCAGGGAAACATTTTTCACAGGGACTGAGAGCGAAAGGTTTTGATCTTTCAGCTTTCGTACTTCAAACGATTCCAAAACAAAACTTAAGGTTTCGTACATCTCAGGTACGGTCCATTTTTATTGCGCTCTGCTTAAAATTTCTTCCCGGGTGAACGTATACCTGCTTGCAGGTACTAATAAACAAAGAGGGTTTGCTGGAAAAAAATGGTTGGCAATTTCAAATCAAGGCAAGAACACCAGGGCGGGTTAAGGAAACGGAGTGTAACCCTCCGAAACCGAAACACATTCAGGGTATTTTGAACTGAGAAGATTAAAACTAGTCACTTGAACTGGGAGTTTCGTACTTGAGCAAAACGAAACCCAAGAACAGATCCTGTGAACAGGAACGGGGTATATGAGTTGCGAATGTAAACGTTTGTTACCTGAGTAAAACAGACTTCTAGCCAATCTAGCCAATTTTTTTAAATATTTTACAATACAAGAACTAGCTTATTAAATTTATAAAATTAAATTAAATTTAATAAATTAAATCATTCGATCTTGTTTTAATCAATAAATGTAATAACTTCATCAATATTGTGTGATTCCTTTAAGAAGATGTAGAAACTGTCCCTGTGAAATTATAATGCCTATATTAAAATTTAATATTTTATTTAGAGTTCTGGGTACTTCATCAACAGTTCTGGAGTTCTTGATATGTTTTAGCAATAGTTCTGATAAATAAAGCATTGGAAACTCACTTTGCAAAAATCAAGGGCTAACTTCACACTCCTCTCCCCTCACTTTTGCTAAAGTGAAATCTTTTTTGGAGTTCCGAGTTAGAATAATCCAAAACTTCTCGGCTATTTAATGACAGCTCTACAAAAAAGTATTATAACATTTTTCGATCGAGTCAAAATTCGAAGAACTACCGCTTTTTTAAGTATCCGAAAAATTGAAAAATTTAAAAATGTTGAGATTTTTTGACAGTTCTGATCGGAGTTCTGCACTTCTTAATGATAGCTCTACAAAAAAGTTTTATTAAACTTTTCGATCAAGTCAAAATTCAACCAACTACAGCACTTTTCAGAATACCCCTAATTTGGAAATTTGCTAATTTTGAAAGTTCTGATCATAGTTATGAACTTCTTAATGACAGTTCTACAAGAAAGTTTGGAATTCCAAAATGTTAACAGTTCTGAAAGTTCTGACCAGAGTTCTGCACTTCTTTCTGACTGATCTACAAAAAATGTGTATTAAACTTTTCAATCAAGTCAAAATTCAAAGAAAAACAGCAGTCTTTAGAATACCCAAATTTGGAATTTTACCAATTTTGAGAGTTCTGAGATTTCTGGGTTTCTAAATAAAAGCTGTAAGCAAATTATTACAGCATTTTTCGATCAAGCCAAAAGAACTACTGCATTTGTTAGCAAGCCAAAAATTTTGAAATTTAAAAATGTTGAGATTTCTGACAATCCGAATCGGAGTTCTGCACTTTTTAATGACATCTCTACAAAAAAGTTGTTTAAAACTTTTCGATCAAGTCAAAATTCGAAAAATTACTGCACTTTTAAGAATACAAAAATTTCGAAATTAAATTTTTTTTTGGTTTTCTGTAAAGTAACGCAGTTCTTTGATTTTTTAAGCTAATTCTATACCAAACTTTTGGATTATCCAAACGTGAAAATTGTTCGACTTGGTTATGTCTTTAGTTTTTCTCCAAGACATCGATGTCTGGCTGCGTCTCAAAACTAAGTCGAGAGTGTTTATTTGTCTTAAGTCGAGCCTTATCTTGGCTAAGACGAGGTTTCCTTGTCTCAAGTCAAGCCTTGTCTTGGATGAGGTGGTCGAACCTTTTTCGGCTCATAAATGAGATTAAAATTTATGTATGACTAATTTGTAATTATTATATTAGTTATTCTTATTTAAAAAATTCAGAATCTATTAGTCTGAACAGGTATAACACTTAATAATTTGCTTTCAAAATATAAAAATTGTAACTTTCTAGAAGGATCTTCTAAGCCGTTAGAAATACGAAAAAACAAACACAATTTTGGGTATCATCGTCAAACAAGTACAATACAAAATAAAAATCCGTGAATAAGTTGATTAAATATAAATATTGTATAAAAATATACAAGACCGCGCTCGTGTTGGAATCATAAAAATTTGGCTTAAGAGATAAATTTATGTCATCAAGATATAGGGCCTTGTCTCTGAGACATACATTGAAGTCTGGCTCCGTCTCAAAACTGAGACATGCTCAAGTCGACCTTTTCGACTTTAGCATATCTTGATTTTGGGCAATTCAATTCGAACTCAAGTCGAAGCATTTTTATTCGGTCGGATTTTTATTCGGTCGGTTTTTCAGGTCCTAAAAGATTCGGTTTCGTAAACCAGGCATTTTTAATAGAAATTCAAACAGTTAGAGCAGTTTCAAAATTTTTTAAACCATTTTTTTTTTAATTCAAAAAGTTCATGTACAATTTTTTCACAAACCGAGACAATTTATCCCTATGACTTTCAAGAAAAAAAGTTATCAAATTCATAGCATTTCCATAATTTAAAGAATCAAT
>NC_046660.1:119695292-119702325 GCF_010883055.1 Belonocnema kinseyi | reverse complement strand
TACAAATTTTAATAACTCACTTTCTGAAGATAAATAGTTTTTGTTTTATTCGTAAAAGAAATAGATGAAAGTTGTTTAACCAAAAAGAGCTACAAATTTGCTATTAATAATTTTTTGATAGGATGCGTAATGTTTGTCTTCATCGTGAAAAATAAAATTGAGATACACATTTGTTATAATTTATTACATTCTCATCAATTATGGTTGAGAAAGTATTTAAATTTTCTGAAATTGAACACCACAGTTTTTCAACGCATCTCCATGTTTCAAGTCGGGATCCGTTCATTTTTTGGAACGGATAAAAATTAAGAAAGGTAAAATTTCAGAACGGGTTATAATACATAATGGTAAAACTGAGGAATACCAAAAAGTCGGAAAGAGGAATATATCAAAAAACTTAAACTCTGTATGATATTTGTTAGAAAACCAAAGAATCGGAATGGGTAAAAATTCGGAAACGTTCAAAGTAGGAGGATGAACAATTAGGAATAAGTAAATATACGCAGAGGAAAAATTCGGAAAATAGAAAGATTCGGAATAGTAAATAAATGTGCCTATGATCAGATGTGTAATTTTATATCTATGGTAGCAAACAAATATTTATCACAGTAAATTTAAATATATCATAATAAATTATTTTATCCGTCATTTTAAATTTTTCACGAAAGAATAATTTTTTTTATCATTATATAATTTAAAAACAATTTACAGCGTACAGCATAAATTTATTATGATATGATATGCAGATTTACTGTGATAAATATTTTTTTGCTACCATAAATAAACAATTATACACATGCTAATAGGTACATTTATTAAAAATTCCGAATTTTTCTACTTTCTAAATTTTTCCTTTTCGTATATTTACTTATTTCTAATTCTTCAACCTCATAATTTTAACGCTTTTGAACTTTTACTCATGCCACTTCTTTGGTTTCCGAATAAATACTTTTCCAGAGTTTTAAATATTTGACCTTTTGATATTCCTGGGTTTTGCCATTATCTATTATAACCCATTCTGAAATTTTACCTTTCTTAATTTTCACCGTTCCGAAAAATGAATGGGACCCTTCGAGAGTCTTGGAGCGAAAAATAAAGTTTGGCGATGGCGTCAGTCTGCCTCTCCGTTCGCTGGTCAGTAAACACGATAAGAAAAAAAAATGACAGTATCAACTCGAGCTTTGGCATACTTTCTTGTAGGTAATAAAAAAAGAACAATTTTGTTAACAAGCATTTATTGGCCAGTGGTTATGGTTTGATCGATCGCAAATGGTATTCAAAAATGGAATATTCCGTTTTTACGCCAGACGACGAAGAGAAAAATTTCCTGGCGTTGGGCAGCCGCATACTAGTGCATCTAGACTCTAATGCTAATCTGTTGCAGATCAGACGGTCTAGTCTGGAGCTGACCTGACCCATAGCACTGTTGTAAATCTTGTGGTCAGACGGTCTAGTCTAGCCAGTCGCTATTCAGCCACTGGTCCCAGGATGAAATTAGGTATTTTCACTTCAACCATCTGCTAACTTCACTTCGTCAAATGCTGAGGGGAAAGCAATAGACCAAATACATGAGATTCGGTCCATGTTTGCTCTATTTTGCTAATATCTTCATAAAAAATAATTTTTGCTATATAAGTGTATTTGAAAAATAGTTTTTTTTTAAAGAAGTATTTCATGACATAATAAATTCATAGTAATTACTATTATCACGAAGATATCACAAAAATAAAGTTTTGTCCCATGTATTTGGTCTATTCTTTTTTTTTTAGCTTATATTCAACGAAGTGAAGTTGGCTGGTGGTTGAAGTGAAAATACCTAATACGTCAGTGGTACAGGAACGGTCCAGTAAAGATTACCGGAGTCCTAGTACTGGCTTGTAACGCTCTGCTGTACTGGCTTGTGGTATGGAACGGTACTGCACACCAGTATGATTGCAAAACTGTAAATTTCAAATTTTTGGTTAAATTTTAACACCTACTATTGCTATACTCTCAAACATATAACAAAAAGGCTATTCAAATAAATAAATTATAATTGATCGCAAGTATTTTATCTTTAAATGTTAATTGGTTCTGCTTATAATAAATACAAATGTTAAATTATTAAACATGATATTATAAATAAAATTTCCAACGCTACAGTGTTTCGAACCTACATCTATACCTGATTCTATCGCTTAGCAGTCGGGAGTCTTAACTATTACTCTATAGCAGTGGTCGGCACGCTCTTGCCCTGGGCAGGGTAGCGTGCCCTGGCTGCCCTGTGACCTACTCTCAGGGCAGTACCTGCGAGCTTGGCCAGACCACCCCTTTCCTCAAGGGTCCTTTGTTAGAAAATGGGAAAAAATGTGACATTAAAAAATTCGTAATTTTACAATCAGTGACTTCAAAGTAATATATTTGGAATCTCCGTATTTTTACGATTCCAAAGACATTTAATTTGTATGTAAAGGTTGAAAATTTGAGAAGTATTTAGTATTAAACTGACTGTAAAGCTGATGTTTCTTGATATTAAACTCCTTCAAATTTTTAACTTTTCTAGGCAAGTAATATATCATTGGAATCGGAAAAATTCTTAGATGCTAATAATGCTATTTTCAAATCGATAATTAAAAAATTAAAAGTTTTAAAATTTCCTTACTTTGACATGCCTGTGGACAAAAGACCCTTGCTGGAGTAAGCTCACTCACAATAAGGTACATGAATAGATCGAAAAGTAGTAGAAAAAATTAAGTCGGGTGATACCTGAAAATGAAGCAAAAAGTTTGCCGACAAATGCTCTATAGTCTATAGTCTATACCATTGGTCGGCAAACTTTTTGCTTCATTTTCAGGTATCACCCGACTTAATTTTTTCTACTACTTTTCGATCTATTCATGTACCTTAGTGTGAGTGAGCTTACTCCAGCAGGGGTCTTTTGTCCACTGGCATGTCAAAGTAAGGAAATTTTAAAACTTTTAATTTTTTAATTAGCGATTTGAAACAAGCATTATTAGCATCTAAGAATTTTTCCGATTCCAATGATATGTTACTTGCCTAGAAAAGTTAAAAATTTGAAGGAGTTTAATATCAAGAAACATCAGCTTTGCAGTCAATTTAATACTAAATACTTCTCAAATTTTCAACCTTTATATACAAATTAAATGTCTTTGGAATCGTAAAAATACGGAGATTCCAAATATATTAATTTGAAGTCACTGATTGTAAAATTACGAATTTTTTAATGTCATTTTTTTCCCATTTTCTAACAAAGGACCCTTGAGGAAAGGGGTGGTCTGGCCAAGCTCGCAGGTACTGCCCTGAGAGTAGGTCACAGGGCAGCCAGGGCAGGCTACCCTGCCCAGGGCAAGAGCGTGCCGACCACTGGTCTATACCTACAGAATTCAAATTGAATGAAAAAACCAACCTGATAAGCCACAACTAAAAAAAAAGTTTAAACAATTAATTTAAACCATTATTTATATTTATAAGTAAAATAATTTGTAAATTAATAATTCAAATTAATTAATATTCTTGAGGTTTCAAAACATTAGCGTCAAAAATTTTTACATTATTTAAATAAACAAATTTTTACACTATTTTTTAAGTTTATTTGTAAAAAAATTTTTTTCCTTCAAAACTTTTTTTTCAAATATTTTTTACAAACAATTTTCTTCAAAAAACTTTTTTAAACATTTTTTAAAAACATTGTTATTTAACAAAAAAATTTCAACAATTTTTTTTGTCTCCTATTTTGAATAATTTTTGTTCGTGTAATATTCCATTTTTTGCTCTTTTGACCGTTATACAACTTTCGATAATGACATAAAATGTAATTTTTAATGAGCATATAAAATTTGTTATAACGGATCTTAGACATTTAATCGCGTACTGCGACAATTCTTTTCATAAATATTTATTTTAAACTTTCCTGTAACTTGCTACTTTTTAGTTGTTTTGGACTAGTTTACAACGATTATGAATATCAAATGTAATTCTTAAGAAAAAAATCGATGTTTAATAGTGATAATTTCTTATTTTGTATAATTTTAGACAACCTGACAGTTTTTTGAAAAGGCTTTAAAAAAGTTTGGCTAATGGACACGTAAAAATGTCTATAGTATGGATTGCGGACCAGTCTCAGATCTGGGCCACACTGAACTGTCATGACTAAACGGCCTAGACCTCGCCAGATCTGGGCGAAATCTGACATTAGACAGCCAGAAGAATTTTCTACTAGGCGATAGATATTTGAAAGCAGGATGGAAGTAGAATTCAAGCCCTTTAAAATATCTACAATTTTTGTTTAAAGTCCTTTTTACATGACACGTATTCTACGTTTTATGCATCGAGGACGAATAAGTCTGAAATTCTAGTTTTATGCAAAACGACGAATAAGGAATAAGCCTCAGGACGTGATTATAGCTTCTAAAAGTCTGATGGTATTTTTCCGAAACATTTCTTTATAAAAGTTTTAATTTTGATTTAATTTATCGAAAATAAAAATAAAATTCAAATCTTTAGCACAACAACGTCAGACGCGTAAAAAAGTTTCAACGACGAATTGCAGCTTCTAATAGTGTTTTAAAAAATTTCGTTTAGCCAGTTTTAGATAATACTTCACATTTTGGTTTTATTTATTTCAAATACTGTTTGAAAATACAAAATTAAAACATTGAAACAAGCGACGCAAAATACCAGAAAAAGTCTTCAAGAGTAATCGTATCTTTTAAAAAGTCCTGAAAAAATTTTTTTCCACTCATTTTTATTTTTATTTTTATTGAGTTGCAGCTTTTATATACTTCTACAAACTTTATTTCCGCTATTTTTTGATAAAATTTATCATTTTTGTTTTATTTATCGAACATCCCGAGTAAAAATGTTTCTACTTGAGTTCGACTTTGTTATGTCTGGCTCCGTCTCAAAATTGAAACATGCTCAAGTCGACCTTTTCGACTTCATCATGTCTTGATTGAGGGCAATTCAAGTCGAACCCAAGTCGAAGCATTTTTATTCGGGATATTATGAAAAAGATGGAAAATTAAAACTTTGAACTAAACGGCGGTAAATATGGGGGGGGGGGGAGTTTTTGGAGAAATTTCCGCGTTTCAAAAATTCTACATCGTTTCATTGAACCAAATTTTGGCAGGACTCCTATTTTTACATTCTCATCAAAGAAGGTGTAAGATTTGTGTCAAATTCGACCTTCCCTTTTTTTTGTTAAATTTCCACGTTTTAAGACACTCTGAACTCGAAAAACAGGCTTTTACGAATGGGTATGTACGTCTGTCTGTATGTATGTACTTATGTATAGAAAGAGTATTAGGTAATTTTGGGGATCCAAGAACAAACTATAACGGAGATAAATTAGTTGGTCTATGTTTAGAAAGGGGTCTGTTTATTACAAATACTTGGTTTAGGCATAAAATGATCCACATGTACACCTGGTCTAAAGGAAATAGTCGCAGTATAATTGACTTTGTTGTTGCGGATGAAAGACTAACAGAGTTAGTCAAAGACACACGAGTAATGAGGGGTCCTGAATGCAATACTGATCTCTTAAAACTTCTGATCTCAAAAATTAACTTAGGTCGTGGATGGAGAAAAAAGAGAACCAAGAAAGGAAAACAAACGCGAATCAAAATTGAGAACCTACAGAAACCGGATGTGCGAATAGATTTCCAAAATAAGATAATCGCAAGCATAGATAGAGCAACATGGGAGGACCGTATGAAAACAAAGATATAAAGGGCGCCTGGACAATGTTACGGGATATCCTTGTTAGATGTACGATCGAAGTGTGTGGTACCGCAGTTGTAGGAAGAATGTCTGGTGATGCGTGGTGGAATGATGAAATTCAGGCTGCCTAAGAAGCAAAGAGAGAAGCGTACAAGAGAACTTTAAACATCGCAGGTCTTAGGAATGAGGAAAGAAATAGACGTAGAAATGATTATAGACGCGAAAACAGGATACTCAAACGATTAGTTAAAGAAAGTAAAGATTCAATTAGAGAAGAAGAAGAGATGAAAATACAAAACAACTTTGAAGGAAGCAGGAAACTACTTTATAAAAAAATGAAAGGAAACAAAAGTACAGAATTTGTCAACATGAGAAATAGTAGGCGGGAAATGGTATATGATGCAGACGGAATACTAGAGGCTTTCAGAGACTATTTTAGGCGACAATTCGGAGATGAACCACTAGGGACGGGAAGATAGATGAGGCATTATATAGACATAAACGAAGGTTATTCGTAGAGCAGGTCCCCTTATCAGAAGAAAAAATATATTAAATAAAGCTAAAATAGCAATACATAAATCTATATTTGTACCGACTGTACTATACGGTAGCGAGACATGGACTTATCAAGAAAAAGATAAGAATAAAATTGACGCAATTGACATAAGATTCATGCGCATAATATGCGGGAAAACCCTCATGGACAAAGTAAGTAACGATATAATTCTAAGAGAATGTGGTGCAGAAGAGACACTAGTAGACACATGAGAAAGAAATCGGTTAAGATGGTTCGGAAATGTTGAGAGAATGCTAAATGAACGACTAACGAAACAAGTGTATCAAGGTAAAGTAAATGGCAGCGTGCCCAGAGGCAGACCGCGGAAAGAATGGTTAGAGTGTGTGAATGAAACCCTAGTTAGAAGAGACATAAGAAGTCACAGAAACACAGGAGCCTGCATGAAAAAAAGCATGGGCATAAAAGAGGCTAGAAAAGTATGCCAGGACAGGAAAGTATGGCGGCAAATAGTTAATAAAAAGAGTGTCAGTAGAGTGAATGACGCCTGAAACAAAAGACCTTGGCCACTAATGGACCCAAGTGGGGAACCTTACAGAACGACTTCGTGAGGTTCTTCGCTTGGGGTGATTCCTAGAGAGATTGATCAGCAGCCTGGGTCGGAGCAGTGTTGCGGAACGAACGTGTTATTTACTTAAATACGAGGGTACTTCAATAAGTCCTTAGAATGACCAACATATGGCGCGCGAATCGCTCCAAATCATCTGTTTTCAGTCAGCACCACTCCCGACTAGATATATG
>NC_046660.1:119688368-119695192 GCF_010883055.1 Belonocnema kinseyi | reverse complement strand
ATTTAATTTCGAAAGAAGCCCGCCAAATAGAAAAGTATATCAATCAACATTCAATACACAAAAGTGCAAATTTTGCATTATTTTTCGAGTGTTTTGGTAGAAGAAAACACTTTTTTTACCGAAATCTACGGAAAGATAAGATGATTAATAATCACTTTTATTTTATTGATATTAAAACTGTAGTTTCGAATATAATTTAATTTCGAGAGAAGCCCGCCAAATAAAAAAGTATATCAATAAAAATGAAATAAGCAATAGTGCAAATTTTTCATTATTTTTCTAATGTTTGTGTAGAAAAAAAACTTTTTTTTACCGAAATCTACCAAGAGATAAATTGCTCAATAATCACTTCTATTTTATTTAAATACTAAAAGTGTAATTTCGGATATAATTTGATTTCGAAAGATGGCCGCCTTATCAATATATGTAGCAGTAAACATTATATAATCGAAATTTCAATTTTCGCATTATTTTTCAAGAGGTTTGGCAGAAAGAAAACCTTTCTGAAAGAATCTCACATTATTTGATCTGGAATAAATGGGGTCATAAGCAAGGGCTTCGTCTCGATCTGAGGTATATGCAGGTATAAGTTCTCCAATGTTATCGACATTGCAGTTTTCTCAAGGATAGTCTCAAGTCAAGAATAGATCAGTAGTGACCACTGGCGGTAAAGCCGGGAACTAAAAGAACCGGTTTTCCGCAGAATTTTTCCTGGTTTATTTTACTTTGTTTTCAGCAAAACCTGGTTTAAATAAATGAATAATTTAATCTTTTTGTATTGATATTATGTTTATTAGCACTTTCCGCATGGCGGGCTTCTCCCATTTTTAACATCAAAAATTTTCGGAATTCGATAATCTCAGATTTTGTTGATAAAAATTTTTAAAAATGAAAAAAATTAATTTTGAAGAGAAGCCCGCAATAGATTTCGATATACTTTTAACAGTGCAAAAAACAAAATTTGAATTAATGCATTATTTTGCGAGTGGTTTTGCTGAAACTATTTGGAGGAAGTTACCGTTTCACCTGAAGGCTTACATTTTTGAAATCTTAACTTACTATGCGTTTCATTTAACAACGTTCCTCTGAATTTCGTCATTTAAACTCTTAAAATATCAAACTATAAGACTCAAATTCGAAAAAAATAACAACACATAGCTTAAAACTGAAAAGAAAGCTTACTTAATGCACACTGTATAATGTTGGATCTATCTAAATTGAAACGTAAGGTTTCAAAAGAATACGACGTGTGAATGGTAAACAAGCTTTAATTTCTTTTGTCCGATCGTCGTTAATTAGCGCATATCATAGTCTGTCACGCGATCAATTATTACCTGTTGGTATATTCGGTGTCTTTACAATTATGAACATTAATGTATTGAACTGAAATCTTGGCAATTAGTTTGAAGTATATAAGGGAATGCCTATCTGGCCCTTATATTTAAATTTCCTATATTCTTGGTTCTTATTCTTTTATTTTAGGGATTGAGATTTTAATTTGTTTTTCATTGAAATATTTAGAGTGAAAAATAATTGAAGGAGTTCCTTTTAGAAATTTTAAGCCATCCGTTATTTAATTTATATAGTTATGTGACACGAAGTTTTTTTAGGATGGATATCTTAAATAAAACATTCTTTGATTCTTAAAGTGGGTAAGGAAAATTATAAAAAATTATTATTTCTTTTTTCAGTGCTTTTTTATTCAAGAAAATTAGAACAAAAATTACAATCTTCAGAATCATCACAAAAAAAGTTTTAAAAAAGAAATTGTTTTTGACAAAGTGAATTATATAATAAACTAGTTTAAAAACAAGCTATTTCAGGTGAAAATTGGATAATTATAATTAAATAAACTATACGAAATAAGTGATAAAATTGTTAGTTTTAAACTGCAAATTCTGTATACAGTACCCTCCCACTTATCGCAATACCACTTATCGCGACTTTCTCTACTTGCTTTGATCTCACTACCGATTTTTCAAAAAATGTTGACATTCAATGTAATCAATTTAATAAGTCAGTTTGAATTTATGAATGGCTATAAATTCTAGAGAAATACGAATTCAACCAAAATTGTTTTATATGGAAACACTTACATGCCTATCCAGTCCAGAGTTCTTTTATCATAACGCCATGAAAAAAAGTCATCTCTATAAAATGTGACCAACAAAAACATAATTTCGTAAACACTGCGAAAAGAAAGCCTTTTTAAAAAAAAACGCCGTGAGGAAAAAGTTTACTCGTGAAAACGCTATCCAAAAATACATTTTTTGTGAAAATACCGTGAAAAAACCTTATTTATGAAAATACCGTCGGTAGTGTGCCGGAGTTCACCACCGGCGCAGTACTGGTCCAGTACTGCCCACCCGTACAGACAGCCGGTTGTTCACCCAGTACTGGCAGAACGTTGGCTGCACGACCGGGGCGGCACTATGCCAGTAGTACAAAAATAGACTTAAAAAAAACACGTCTACAAATGTTGTCAGGGTGTTT
Source organism: Belonocnema kinseyi (assembly GCF_010883055.1). Taxonomy (NCBI): domain Eukaryota; kingdom Metazoa; phylum Arthropoda; class Insecta; order Hymenoptera; family Cynipidae; genus Belonocnema; species Belonocnema kinseyi. The sequence goes on along the minus strand of NC_046660.1, from coordinate 119,692,699 downwards.
TGAAGTGTCGAGAAATTGACTATACAATTAAGGTGAAAACATTTTTTTTCTATTACTTTTCTTAAACAAAATTTTCTAAGTTCCACCTCCATGAAAAATTTAAAATGTTTAGAAAAAATCACATTGGATGTATGTCTTAATCATTATAGAATAGTCTAAAACATCTAAAACCCAAAACGTTACACGAAGGTTTAAATAAAATTGATATTAAAACCATTGTTGCCCAACGTGGTAAAATTTCTAAGATCCGTCAAAATTGTAGTCGATTTAAATTATTTATTTAATAATTCTTTTATTGATATTCCTGTTAGAAGTTCGTGTATTTTACATTTACATAACGTCGTATAATAATAAATAATTAGAAAAGAGAACTCAACATTTGGTACTTTAACTTTTCTGAACTGTTAATTATAAGGATGGCTTTTTCACCAAGTTTTAACTTGTCAGTTTAGTGCAGTGGTTAGCACTCCCGACTGCAAGGCAATAGATTTAGGTGTAGATATGTAAGTTCGGTCCCCCTTAGTGTTAGAAATTTTATTTGTAATATAATGTTTAAAAATGTAATATATGTATTCATTCCAAGTAGTGCCATTAAAATGTATTGACAAAATACTCGCAGTCAATTATTATTTATTATATTCTCATCCTTTATGATTGAGAAACTATTAGAATTGTCGGAAATTTGTCATCACAGTTTTTAAACGGATCTCCACGTTTCGAGACCACATGAATCCGAAAGTAAGGTTTTTACGATGGCGTCTGTCTGTCTGTCCGGCCGTCCGTTAACACGATAACTCTCGAAAAAATGAACGGATAAAATCCACCTTTGACACACTTTTTTAAGGTCCTAAAAGAAAGGAAAAGTTGGTTAACCAGCCATTTTTTATGAAAATTCAAAAAGTGAGCGCATTTTGAAATTTTTTGAGACCACTTTTTTCTGAATTTGAAAATTCTATATACGCACATTCATAGTATTGAAATGGAAAAACAATTTATCTTTATGACTTTTTTTGATTAAAAGAAAATTCTCAGAGTTATAGCATTTTCAAAATTTTGTAAAACAACCGAAATTGAACATTGTAACCCAAACAACGCAAGATATGAAAAAATGTCGAGAGAAGAAAAACATTGATTTTTAAAATCCCTATAAGAGTGTCATGACAAATTTTTGCATTTTTTTAGAAAATCCAAAATTCAAATTTTAATTGCCCAAATAATTTTGAAAAATCGAAAAATTCTATTTTGTGGTCAAACTATGCAGAATACGAAAAAAGATGAATTAACGAAAATTTAACCCCCCAAAAAATATACAAATTAATTAATAATCACTTCTTGATCAGAGGCGTACTTTTTGTTTTATTCGTGAAAAATAACATTAAAAATAAAAACATCAAATAAATAAAAAATTTGTGGAAAACCCCCGCAAGTTAAAAAAAAAGTTATTCAACTAAAATTGGACGCCTAAAACATATCTAAAAAATTGTTATGAATTACTTTTTGATAAGACGCGTAGTTTTGGATTTAATCATAAAAATGACATTAAAAATAAAAATGACATATTTGTGGAAAACGACGAAAGGTACGAAAACGAATTGATAGACAAAAATTGTTCGCCTAAAAAATAGATGCAAATTTATCATAATTTATTACATTCTCATCATTTATGATTGATAAAGTATTAGAATTATCCTAAATTTGATACTACAAAATTTAGATTTCGAACCAAATGACGCAAAATACGAAAAAGTGTCAACAGGAAATATTAGATTTTGAAAAATCCTACAAATTTTCACTTAACTATTTTTCAATAGGACTAGTCATTTTCTTTATATTTCTCGAAAGTAGTATGCGGGACATCGCAAATTAATATCTTAAGCCAATATACAACGCAAAAAAAATCTCGAAAAAAATGAACGGATCAAATTCAACTTTTGCACAATTTTTTTTGGTAATAGAAGAAAGAACGAATTCGTTGAAAAGTCATTTAGGATAGTAATTCAAAAAGTCAGATCTTTTTAAAAAAAATTTCGAATTCTTTTTAGATTCAAAAATTCGATGTATGAATGTTGGTAGTACATCTAAAGCTTCTTTGCGATAAAAAATTATCTGAGTTATAGCATTTACAAAACTTAAAAAATCAATCGATAATTAAAATTTTTTACCAAACAACGCATGGTTTGAAAAAAGTAGACAGAAGAAAAACGTTGCTTTTTGAAAGGCCTACAACATTTTCATAACAACTTTTCGAATATAATTGAACAATCGAAAATTCAAATTTTTATCGCACAAAAAATAAGGAACAATAAAAAAATAATGTTGTGTTCAAACTATGTATGGTACATATGAATAAAGATGCGTGAATCAAAATTGTGCTCCCAGAAAAGATTTACAAACTTATTATTACTAACTTTTTGATAGGATATGCAGTTTTAGTTTTATTCATAAAAAACAATAATAATAAACAATTAAATGTTTGGACAAACAACACACGCTACGAAAAAAATTCAACAAAAGCTGTTTAACCAAAAATTGGTGTATATTTTGGAAATTAATTCTTTTAACTGAAATTTTAACTATTTGGTTAAAAATTGAATTGATTGGTTGTAAATCAACTTTTTTGTTAAACAGAAATATTCTCGAGTTTTTTATTTTCATTTAAAATCTGGTTGGTTCAAATAAACTACAAAATTTTACATTGAAAATGAATCTTTTCAAGTTAAAAATTTAACTCTTTGGTTAATGCAGCATCGTAATCAACAATTTTTGAAACCACTTTTTTCTGAATTTGGAAATTCTATGTACGGATATTTGTAATATTAAAAAGAACAAACAATTTATCCTTATGACTTTTTTCAATAAAAAGAAAATTCTTAGAGTTATAGCGTTTTCAAAGTTCTTTAAATCCATCGAAAATCAAAATTTGAAACCAAAAAACGCACGACATGAAAAAAGTCAAGAGAAGAAAAACATTTCTTTTTGAAAGCCCTACAAGATTATCATAACAAATTTTTGGATTTTCTTCAAAAATCGAACATTAAAATTTTTATTGCACAACAAATAATGAAAAATAAAAAATTCCATTTTGTGGACAAACTTTGTAGGATAAGAAAAAAGATGAATGAACAAAAATTGTTATTCTAAAAAAGATCTACAATTTCGTTAAGGAACACATCTTGATAGGACGCGTACTTTTTGTTTTAATCGTAACAAATAACATTGCAAAAAAAAAATAAATGTATGGAAAAACGAAGAAAGTTTCGAGAAAAAAAAGATGTAACAAAACCTGTTGACAAATTTCAGTCGGAAATCGAGCGCGCAGGGCGAGTGTCACGATGAGAATGTGTACTTCAAAGCCTACAGAGCTTCGAGAAACTTATCTTTGACTATACTTAGTTTAGTAGAGAATTCAGAATATGAAGACGCATATAAATACTGCCATCTAAAAGAGATCTTTTTGATAAAGTATTTTTTCAAGCATTCCAAATGTAAAGAATAAATGTCAGAGCGCAAAGCGCGAGGTTAGTCATTATCGAGCGCGAAGCGCGAAACACAACCGTCGCGCGCCCTAGGCGCTCTCAAACTTGCGTAATTTTGTAATTTTGATGTAATTATAAATAATATTCGAACGATATTAAGTTGTATGATGATGAGTTCTTTAAAACAATTAAATAATTTTTTATCATTTTTAAAATTAACTCTGGCATTTTCGTACGCCAGCGGTTTGCCAGTACTTCCCCAGTACTGCTGTCCCGGTATATATCATCAGTCACGGACGCATTTTTATAATGCAATCAAGTGATCTGATGAGAGCAATCTGCCCAGAAATATTGGACAAAACCTGGTTTTCACCCCATCATTGACGGACTGGGTTGCAGTCAAGTACACGATGGACGGACCTAAAGCTTAAGGTGGGTTCCGAACCACCAGAACCTCGGTAAAGGTACATTGAAAAATTTCTAGAGGTACCGGCTCAGGGATCGAACCCCGGACCTCTGAGGTGAAGTCTGAGTGTCTAACCAACTGACCCACCGAGGCTCTAAAACTATTAACTACTATTATTATTATTATTATTATTATTATTATTATTATTATTATTATTATTATTACACCATTAAGCCATTTCCCTTTCGGGGTAGGCGTGACTCACTCGGTAGGGGAAAGGAGTAGTGTGTGGAAGGGATAGAGATTTTTCAGATTGATCCAGAATTCTCGTGCTACGAGGGTAGTTTAATAAGTCCTTAGAATGAAGTATAAAAACAATTTTTTTTGGGTAAATTTTTTTTTATTTTCCAACATAATCTCCTTGGAGCTCTATACACTTGGTCAATCGC
>NC_046660.1:119686346-119688268 GCF_010883055.1 Belonocnema kinseyi | reverse complement strand
TTAAAAATTTAACTCTTTGGTTAATGCAGCATCGTAATCAACAATTTTTGAGACCACTTTTTTCTGAATTTGAAAATTCTATGTACGGATATTTGTAATATTAAAAAGAACAAACAATTTATCCTTATGACTTTTTTCGATAAAATGAAAATTCTCAGAGTTATAGCGTTTTTAAAGTTTTTTAAATCCATCGGAAATCAAAATTTGAAGCCAAAAAACGCACGATATGAAAAATGTCAAGAGAAGATAAACATTTCTTTTTGAAAGCCCTACAAGATTATCATAACAAATTTTTGGATTTTCTTCAAAAATCGAAAATTCAAATTTTTATTGCACAACAATTAATGAAAAATAAAAAATTCCATTTTGTGGACAAACTTTGTAGGATACGAAAAAAGATGAATCAACAAAAATTTTTATCCTAAAAAAGATCTACAATTTCGTTAATGAACACTTCTTGATAGGACGCGTACTTTTTGTTTTAATCGTGACAAATAACGTTGCAAGAAAAAAATAAAATAAATGTATGGAAAAACGAAGAAAGTTTCGAGAAAAAAAAAAGATGTAACAAAACCTGTTGACAAATTTCAGTCTGAAATCGAGCGCGCAGTGCGAGTGTCACGATGATAATGTGTACTTCAAAGCCTACAGAGCTTCGAGAAACTTAATCTTTGACTATACTTAGTTTAGTAGATAATTCAGAATATGAAGACGCATATAAATACTGCCATCTAAAAGAGATCTTTTTGATAAAGTTTTTTTTCAAGCATTCCAAATGCAAAGAATAAATGTCCGAGCGCAAAACGCGAGGTAAGTCATTATCGAGCGCGAAGCGCGAGACTCAACCGTCGCGCGCCCTAGGCGCGCTCAAATTTGCGTAATTTTGTAATTTTTATGAAATTATAAATAATATTCGAACGATATGCAGTTGTATGATGATGAACGGATGTTCTTTAAAACAATTAAATAATTTTTTATCATTTTTAAAATTAACTACGGCATTTTCGTACGCCAGCGGTTTGCCAGTACTTCCCCGGTACTGCGCCAGTGCTGGCACGTCAGTACCCCCAAGTATTACAAACCAGTACTGGGCCGGTGGTTAATTTCTACCTGGGATGGCGATTTCAAAATTTAGGAAAAGGAGATAAATGTGTTTGAAAATCTCTACCTGGGGGGTTTTGAGGCCGCTGAGTACGAATCTTGAGTCAGAAGTTTGAAATTTTCAATGCAAGATAGCAGATTCAAGATTGCTATTTCGACATTTTAAATAAAGAGATATATGAGCTTGAAACTTTTTACTTGGGGTTTTTTGATATCGCCGATTACGAATTGGAAGTCAGAATTTGGAAATATTCAAATTCAGGATAGCAGATTCAAGATGACGGTTTTAAAATTTTGAAAAAAATATATATGAGCTTCAAAATCTGTACTTAGGGGTGTTTGGGGTCGCGGATTACGATTGCTGATCTACGATTATATTCTCGTAGTTCTTCAAAATAGATCTCATATCTAAGCGACTGATTTTATTTTTATTTTAGTAATTTGAAATGCTTAAGCAGCGTCTCTAAAAACCCCGAGTATACTTTGGTTGAACATTTTAATTATATCCCTGACTAAAAAAGTTGTTCTTCATGGAATTTTATAAATGCTATAACTTTGTTAAGTTTTGGTTTTATCAAAATAAGTTATCATGATAAATTGTTCGTCTTTTTGAGTACTATGAATATCCATACAGAGAATTTGTGAATATTAAAAAAAGTATTTTTTAAGTGATCGTGCTCATAGACAGAAAGGCACATACATAAATGCATACATACATGCATACATGCCTCAATACATACATAGATACATACATACACACATACATATATATACATAAATCCATATATACATATATACATGCATATATACATTATTATTAT
>NC_046660.1:119682778-119686246 GCF_010883055.1 Belonocnema kinseyi | reverse complement strand
GTTGGATTTTTTTTTATTTGATCATTTTTGCACGGGGCTGTCCCAGTATATATCATCAGTCACGGATGGATTTTTATAATGCAATCAAGTGATCGGATGAGAGCAGTCTGCCCAGACATATTGGACAAAGCCTGGTTTTTACTCCATCATTGACGGACTGTATTGCAGTCAAGTACACAATGGGGGGACCTGCAGCTTAAGGTGGGTTCCGAACCACCAAAACCTCGGTAAAGGTACATTGAAAAAATTCCAGAGGTACCGGCTCAGGGATCGAACCCGGGACCTCTGAAGTGAAGTCCGAGTGTCTAACCAACTATTATTATATATTATATATTATTATTAAAAACATTTCTGTGGCGAAATGTTATCACAAGCTTATACTGCCCAATATGTCGAAGGCATTTTTGGTTAGAGTTGGATTTTTTATTTGATCATTTTTGCACGGGGCTGTCTCGGTATATATCATCAGTCATGGACGCATTTTTATAATGCAATCAAGTGATCTGATGAGATAAGTTTGCCCAGACATATTGGGCAAAGCCTGGTTTTACCCCATCATTGACGGACTGGGTTGCAGTCAAGTACACGATGGGGGGACCTACAGCTTAAGGTGAGTTCCGAACCATCAGAACCTCGGTAAAGGTACATTGAAAAATTTCTAGAGGTACCGGCTCAGGGATCGAACCCCGGACCTCTGAGGTGAAGTCCGAGTGTCTAACCAACTGAGCCACCGAGGCTCCCCTTATTATTATTAACTATTATTATTATTATTATTATTATTATTATTACACCATTAAGCTATTTCCTTTACGGGGTAGGCGTGACTCACTCGGTAGGGGAAAGGAGTAGTGTGTGGAATGGATAGAGATTTTTCCGATTGATCCAGAATTCTCGTGCTATTTAAGTAAATAAAATGTTCATTCCGCAACACTGCTCCGAACCAGGCTGCTGATCAATCTCTCTAGGAATCACCCCAAGCGAAGAACCTCACGAAGTCGTTCTGTAAGGTTTCCCACTTGGGTCCATTAGTGGCCAAGGTCTTTTGTTTCAGGCGTCATTCACTCTACTGACACTCTTTTTAGTAACTATTTGCCGCCATACTTCCCTGTCCTGGCATACTTCTCTAGCTTCTTTTATGTCCATGCATTTTTTCATGCAGGCTCTCGTGCTTCTGTGACTTCTTATGTTTCTTCTAACTAGGGTCTCATTCACACACTCTAACCCTTCTTTCCGCGGTCTACCCCTCGGCATGCTGACATTTATTTCACCTTGATACACTTGTTTCGTTAGTCGTTCATTTGGCATTCTCTCAACTTGTCCGAACCATCTAAACTGATTTCTTTCCCATGGTGGTGTTCAATTTCAGAAAATTTAAATACTTTCTCAACCATAATTGATGAGAATGTAATAAATTATAACAAATGTGTATCTCAATTTTATTTTTCACGACGAAGACAAACACTACGCATCCTATCAAAAAAGGATTAATAGCAAATTTGTAGCTCTTTTTGGTTAAACAACTTTCATCTATTTCTTTTACGAATAAAACAAAAAATATTTATCTTCAGAAAGTGAGTTATTAAAATTTGTAGATCCTTTTTAGAACACAATTTTTGTCTGTTTATCTTTATTCGTATGTTGCATACTTTGCGAAGAAAATGGCATTTTTTTGTGCGAGTAAAATTTGAATGTTTCGTTTTTCAAGAAAATTCAAAAAGTTTTCATGATAATGTTGTGGGCTTTCAAAAATGAACGGTTGTCTTTTCTAGACTTTTTTCATATCGAGCGCGATTTGGCTTACAATTTTGATTTTACCTTGATTCCTTAAATTATGGAAATGCTATGAATTTGATAACTTTTTTTCTTGACAGTCATAGGGATAAATTGTCTCGGTTTGTGAAAACATTGTACATGAACATTTTGAATTACAAAAAAAAGAAATGGTTTAAAAAATTTTGAAACTGCTCTAACTGTTTGAATTTCTATTAAAAATGGCTGGTTTACGAAACCGACTCTTTTAGGACCGGAAAATGTGTCACCAAGCTAGACTTGATCCGTTCATTTTTTCGAGAGTTATCGTGTTTACAGACGGACAGACAAACGCTCCCGTATAAAAATGCTTCGACTTGAGTTCGAATTGAATTGCCCCCAATCAAGATATGCTCAAGTCGAAAAGGTCGACTTGAGCATGTCTCAGTTTTGAGACGGAGCCAGACTTCAATTTATGTCTTGGTGCCAAGGTCCTATATCTTGATGACATAAATTTATCTCTTGAGCCAAATTTTTATGATTCCAACACGAGCGCGGTCTTGTATATTTTTATACAATATTTATATTTAATCGTATTTAATTAATTTAGTTATATTTAATCGTATTTCTAACGGCTTAGAAGATCCTTCTAGAAAGTTACAATTTTTATATTTTGAAAGAAAAGTATAAAGTGTTATACTCGTTCAGACTAACAGATTCTGAATTTTTTAAATAAGAATAACTAATATAATAATTACAAATTAGTCATCCATAAATTTTAATCTCATTTATGAGCCGAAAAAGGTTCGACCACCTCATCCAAGACAAGGCTTGACTTGAGACAAGGAAACGTTGTCTTAGCCAAGACAAGGCTCGACTTAAGACAAGTAAACACCGTTTTAACTGTCGGGGCCATAAAAGTAAGACAAAGGCCTATGTGTCGACTCAGTTTTGAGACGCAGCCAGACATCAAAGTCTTGGAGTCGAATTCAAGACATAATCAAGTCGAACTGAAGTTGAAGCATTTTTACTCGGGCTATCACCAAAAGTTTATTTTCGGCTTCAGGGGGTATCAAGACCTTGAAATTCTTTAAACAAATGTCTGATACAAAATTTCCGACAATTCTAATACGTTCTCAATTATTAAATTATGAGAATGTGAAAAAGCATAAGAAAATGTAAATCAAGAAAAGTTGGCTTTATTAAAAAAGGAAAATTTAAACTTCAATCACTTACGATCAGAAATAAAAATAGATTTGAAAACAGTTTACAAAATACATTACACTATTACAATAGATAACTGGATACAACATAATTTTCTAATTTGTACAATATGAAATTTCTAGCAAAACCATTCGGGGAATTTGACACGACACAGGAAACTGTGCCATACTTTAGATTATGAGGCTTATCAAAAACAGGAATTGGGGAAAAAAGCTGAAGAACAAAAGGGATATTTGGATCAGCCTGAAAAAAGGAAACGCAATTATTGTTTGAATGGCGTGGAATTGACGGCAGATGCCATAAAAAATGTGTGTGTCAAACTAGTGACCGTAAACGGAAGGCCATTCACATTAATGAATGATAATGGATTTCGCGATCTGATCGATCCCTTGATTGCAGTTCTTCCCAAAGACGATCTCCTCACAGTCACGCCTGATAGTGTGAAAAAATCCGTTCAAGAGAAAGCTGATTTTTATCCAGGACGCTGGGAATTTA
>NC_046660.1:119681176-119682678 GCF_010883055.1 Belonocnema kinseyi | reverse complement strand
GGGGGGGGGGCAAGAGCATGACAAAATATTATGCAGTATCAAAACTCTTTAGTGGCGCTGTTAGAAAAATATGTAATAAATGCAATATAAATGTATATAAAGTAAATTGCTCTGGTAATTTTTGATTTCATGAAAAAAAGTAATTAGTTTAAATTATTCGACTTTTTGAATGCTATGAATAACCGTACAGAAAATTTTTGTATTTTGAAAAGAAGTGGTCTCAAAAATATTCAAATATGCACTCATTTTTTGAATTTTTATCCAAACTGACTGGCTAACGAACTTGACATTTAATTAAGCCAATGTAATAGATTAATTTTTTTAAGTTATTGTGGAAATAGACATACATACATACATACATACATACAGGCAAACAGACCGACATACAGACAAACATATTCGTAATAACATGTTTTTTAGATTGAGGGGGTCTCAAAACTTTGGCATTGCATAAAAACGGGGCGGGGGGTCAAATATTACACAAATCTAATGTCTTGTCTGATGAGAATGTAACAATGTAGTACTGAATGCGGCCAGTAAAAAAAATTCTTAATGGAAAGAAATTTTTCTTATAACATGAATGTTTTTTTTTATTTCAAAAATACAATTTCTTGAAAGAAGAAACATTTTCTTCAATCACAAAAGTATTATATTGATCTTCAAAACAAATGTTAATATTCAGCCAAAAAAAGATTATTTACTTTATAGAAGGGAAAAATGATTAACAAAATATTTTAATGCAGGACCAAAACGGACTAATTTTCGAAAAAGATTGAATCTTAAATCTGCGTCGATGAATTGTAAACAAAAGATGGGAATTTTTCATCAGCAAGATTAATTTTCTATAAAAAAGACGAATTTCCAACCAAATACGTAAAACGTACAACTTGAAACAAGTAGTTAAATCTTCAAATGAAAAGATAAGTTGACAACCCAAAAAACTATTTTCTCACAGTGAAACTGAAGTTTCAACCATAAATGGTTGGATTTTCTTATTTTGTGCAAGAAATGTAGTTCGCTTGTTAAGGAAACAATGATATGAAGGTCAAAGTTGTTAGAAAATAGGGGGGGGGGGATACCAATTTTTTTTAAACCCGGGAAAAGAATAAAAAGTTCATCCTCCCTTCTTGCCAGAACAAATTACGCAATACATATTTTTCAACATTCTGAAGGGAAAAAAACATTCAATTTCGTGCAGTAGAAGCGGAAACATTTACTTACTCTCTCAATCTAAATCAGCGATAAGTATACCGCTATAATTCAAAGCAGCATGTATACGCTGGAAAACCAGCGAAATTTGTCTGTTAATCAGTTAAATTTCACTGATCAGCAGAAAAATTTCGCTGTTTTAGCAGCGTATATACGCTGAGTTACATTTGCGTTATGCTTATTGCTGATTTGGTTGATTTGGTTAGTGCAACATTGAAGACCATTTGACGTATGTATGATTCATCAGCAGAAGAATTGAAGGGTAATTATATTTTAAAAAGAAAAAACAATTG
>NC_046660.1:119679088-119681076 GCF_010883055.1 Belonocnema kinseyi | reverse complement strand
AAAATATACACCAATTTTTGGTTAAACAGCTTTTGTTGAATTTTTTTCGTAGCTTGTGTTGTTTGTCCAAACATTTAATTGTTTATTATTATTGTTTTTTGTAAATAAAACTAAAACTGCATATCCTATCAAAAAGTGAGTAATAATAAGTTTGTAAATCTTTTCTGGGAGCACAATTTTGATTCACGCATCTTTATTCATATGTATCATACATAGTTTGAACACAACATTATTTTTTTATTGTTCCTTATTTTTTGTGCAATAAAAATTCGAATTTTCGATTGTTCAATTATATTCGAAAAGTTGTTATGAAAATGTTGTAGGCCTTTCAAAAAGCAACGTTTTTCTTTTATCTACTTTTTTCATACCATGCGTTGTTTGGTAAAAAAATTTAAATTATCGATTGATTTTTTAAGTTTTGTAAATGCTATAACTCAGATAGTTCTAATTTTCTTGAATAAAAAAGCACTGAAAAAAGAAATAATAATCTTTTGTACTTTTCCTTACCCATTTTAAAAATCAAAGAATTTTTTATTTAAGATATCCATCCTAAAAAAACTTCATGTCACATAACTATATAAATTAAATAATGGATGGCTTAAAATTTCTAAAAGGAACTCCTTCAATTATTTTTCACTCTGAATATTTCAATGAAAAACAAATCAAAATCTCAATCCCTAAAATAACAGAGTAAGAACCAAGAATATAGGAAATATAAATATAAGGGCCAGATAGGCATTCCCTTATATACGTCAAACTAATTGCCAAGATTTCAGTTCAATACATTAATTTTCATAATTGTAAAGCCGCCGAGTATACCAACAGGTAATAATTGATCGCGTGACAGACTATTATATGCGCTAATTAACGACAATCGGACAAAAGAAGTTAACGCTTGTTTACCATTCACACGTCGTATTCTTTTGAAAGATTACGTTTCAATTTAGATAGGTCCAACATTATGCAGTGTGCATTAAGTAAGCCTTCTTTTCAGTTTTAAGCTATGTGTTGTTATTTTTATCGAATTTGAGTCTTATAGTTTGATATTTTAAGAGTTGAAATGACGAAATTCAGAGGAACGTTGTTAAATGAAACGCATAGTAAGTTAAGATTTCAAAAATGTAGGCCTTTAGGTAGAAGATCGAAGATAAATTCTGATCGTCGCGTCGGTACCACGCCTAACCTAGCAATAAACTTTTGAAGGTATATAGTATATAGTATATACAATATATATTCTAAAATCTGAAGTACCTAGCCACCTTTACTTATTTCCTCTAATCCTAAATATCCGCCTACAACAAGAAAGGTGCGAACGACGGTTACATACCAGACTTCTAAGTGAGCCCCCTTAATGTTTATTTACTTCATTTTTATTTTACCGGAAATGAAGCCATATAAAAGTAATTTATAAGAATTCATATTATTCCGAAACTTCATTTAATCTTGTTTTTATTTCTTCAAATTCTTATTTATCATCAATTCTACTTGTCATAACTTAAATTTAACCTAACTTATATTTAACTAAATTTTCACTGTGTACAGTGTACATCATACAAAATTGTGGAAGTTTTCCTAAAATTTCGGATTGCCGCTTGTTCGAATTAGAGATTATGTAACTTTTGAAAAATATAATTTATGTTAACCTCCCTCCTTCTTTTATTATACACTTTCTGCACTCTGCATAGCCTATCCGATTTTAAATGCATTCCGTGAAAATTCTAAAAGAAAAATCCGACTCGTCCAATATACTATGCAGATTTATATAGAAATCAAATTATTATTATTTTTTAATTTCAGTTATATTGAATATTAAATAAATTTTAGCAAAACTTTAGTTACAGGATGTGAACAAGAAGCCTTAGAGTCTTAGACTGAACAAGAATTCAAAAATTTACTGAGATTGAAGCGAAAGGACTCTTTCAGGCCTTTGAGCTTATAGTTTGATACCTGAATCCTTAACGTAAATGTAAGGAGGTACAAGATTGCAA
>NC_046660.1:119676582-119678988 GCF_010883055.1 Belonocnema kinseyi | reverse complement strand
CCCAACATTTTTTTGACCAGATGCTTATTCTGGACACAAGAGAGGGTACAAGTTGTATGTACGTGTGAGCATGTGTGACTATAAACTTTTGTGAATATGAGATTGTTGCAACAAATAAGGACAATGAAATATGTTTAGAAAAAATCGGATAAACGGAAATTATAAGTCATTAATCACAAAGGCAAGAAAATACAAAAAATTACAACCATGAAAAATGTGTTAGTTTCAACAATTAAACTTCATATTAACGTTGCTTTTCGACTAAAAAGTGCATCCAAGTAAAACGCCGTAACTTTTTACCGACAAGTGCACACACACACACACACACACACACACACACACACACACACACACACACACACACACACACACACACACACACACACACACACACACACACACACACACACACACACACACACACACATATATATATATATACCAATGCATACACATATTCATAGAAATATACTGAAAATTTTCAACTGAATTTAACTTGTATCTTTTACAATTCGCTGATTGTAAAAAATAATTAAAAATGTTGATAACTTACAAAAAGATTGCATTTTTCCTTTAAAAACAAAAATTATTAAATATTTCAAAAACTACAATTAATTATAAATATATACCGAAGAATATAGTTAGCACGAGAATCGATGAAGTTTCCAGCGAGACCTAAAATGGACCCGAAAGTCCTCTTGGATTGGATCCCCAACATAATGCCCATTGTACATGTATATCCCTCTTCTTCTTCTATGCATAATTGGCGACACCCCCAAGTCTCAGGAAGTCAAAGTGGCCTTCGACTTAACTCTACAATTTAAATACTAGTAGGTATTTGTCCTTTTCACTGTGTACTTCTGAAGTCAACTCATAAGTACCTTAGCAATATCCGGGTATTTCACCATACTACAACTTCTTACATACTTGTGAAAAAAACGTTGTATTGTTTTTAAAGAAAGTTTTTAACCTATCATGAATTCCGGGTATGTGGTTAAAACACCGGGTGGTAGACCGCTATCTAACATTCGCGATTTTTATCGCGTAAGTGATGACGGCAAGAGAGCGAAATGTCTAATCCCGAAGTGCTCCAAAGATCTGGTAAGTAAAAAATATTGATAAATGCTTTACAATATGCGGTAATCGTTAAAAGTCTTTCAGACTATGACTATGACTATAACTATGATTGTAACAAGATTTTTTTAAAGTGAATTGAGAAATTTTATTTCTTATGCATATGTAAACTACGAATATCCGATGAGTATACAGTGGCTATTCATAATGATTTAATCATTTAATTAAGTGGATAATCGGAATATTTCAACTATTAGAATGCACATGTTCTTTTTTAAACCATTTATGGGGCAGAATACGTCAAGTGTTCCAACCTAAAATTATTATTATTTTTTTTGGATCGGGCTGAAACTTGGCTGGAATATAGTCCTAGTGGACCTACTATAATCCACCATACCATAGGTTTATTTATGAACCCGTTGTCAATGTACAGGGACCTAAAATTTCACTTTTTCACGCGTTTCTTCACCTTCACGTTAGTGTAACTTCTTTTAGGATGATCCGATTGCACTTTTGTTATAGTCTTTTTGGAAAGCCGCCTTCGTGTACTTTAGGAATATTATAACGATATATTTAAAAAAAATTTGAAATTCAAAATTAAAAATTTGTTTTTATTTAAAAAAATAGCTTTTTTCCACTTTTTGAAATCATGTAGAATAAAAAGCGGGCCACAAATTTATTCTTGGTCAAATGAACATTTTTACGCTCGTTGTGAATAAAATAAAAGGTGTGAGATAAAACATATAACGTAATTTACATATTTATGTACAGATAATCATCTCAAAAAAGTTAAATATAATTGTAGGGCACATTAGACCTGACAGTATTGGTGCTCGAGAAATGGGAAAGTTTAACGTGGTACGCCCGAGCGTAAAAATCTAAATTTGCCTAGGAAAAACTTGCGGCCCACTTTTTGTGCTACATGATTTCAAAGAGTATAAAAAAATGTATTTTTTGAATTAGAAATTTTTTTAATATGGTTTTTTTTCAAAAACTCCATTTCAATTTTGATTTTCAAAACAATTTTTTTAAGATATCGTTATAATATTTCTAAAGTACATGAAAAGAATTGTCCAGAACACTATAATAAAAGTCCAATCGGATAGTCATAAAAGAAGTTACACTTACGTGAATGTGAAGAAACGCGTGAAAAAGTGAAATTTTTAGGTCTCTGTATATTAACAACCGGTTGAGAAATAAAACTATGGTTTGGTGGATTAATGTAGGTCCACTAGGACTATATTCCAGCCACTTTTCAACCCGATCCAAACAAAAGATAATTTTAGGTAGGAACACTTGGCATGTTCTTCCCCTTATATATCTTCGCGCAAT
>NC_046660.1:119667215-119676482 GCF_010883055.1 Belonocnema kinseyi | reverse complement strand
CCATGTGTACATTGACTGTCAGATTTAGAAAATAAGGTTGAAAGTATGAATTGTGTTATAACCTAATGAAATACGGTCAAACCGAGACATGGTGCAGCGGTGCAGCGGTAACGGATGAGAGGAGCTGTGCGTGTATGTGTGTGTGTTCGATGATTGTGACTCCCAGTAGGACCATGTAGTTCCTTAAAGTATTTATCAAATATATTTTTATTGAAAAGTAACAACCAATATTTTGCCTTATTTTATGCAACACTGGAAATATATAAATTATTGAGAAATTGTATTCTTTTTTCGAAATATGAAAAACGTCAAAACGTCTACTTTAAAAGTTATTTCATAGAATTTGATACCAGAGATAGAAGAAAAAATGTAATTCAATTTTTCAATATTCATTTTTTAATAAGTTTATTATGTTTTGTTCGCTTACCTTTCAGTTAAAGTAGGAGGAGAACTTCTGTTATATGTACAATAGGTAGGTACAGGAGGAGTGAGGTCAAATTTTACTCAATTCAGACGAAAAAGAAAAGGGTCTCTCCAATGCTCAGGGCAAACACAGACAGCTGGGGCCCTATCTCAATTTGGCTGCACCGGATTTATCACCTCCAGTCTAAAGGTTTTAACACCTATAATTTAGATTATTGTAATGTATGTAGATTTCTATTTGAGCAGCCTTTTCCAACTTCGTTGACTGACCTAGGCCCCTCGGAGCCCTATTGCTTTTAGAAAGTGTCAGTGCAAGTGCAAGAGCTAAGACTAAAGGTCAACTCATTCAGAAGCTTAAGAAGGATTTACTACCTCTTTCTAGGTAGAGGCAGAAACTCCTGAATGATCTCCGGTTGTGACTGCGCGCTACACTTGCAATCTTAAATCAATGAATGTTGACGATGATTTTGTAAGTAGTAATTTTGAAAAATACTTCCGACAATAAAGGAGGAAATGTTTCAAACAATTTTTATTGACTTTAAATCGAAAGTGTTCATAACAAAACAGTTTTAAAGTAGGTAAAATTTGGAATGAACAATTTTTCAAATGGAATGAAAAGGATTTCAACTTTTATCGTTTTGAAATAAAAGTATAACGCCTAGTTTAAAGCTTTCAAAATTAAACTATTTTTATTCCGAAGCGATTATTTTTAGATTACAGTTTGAAAGATGGATAAATCAAATTCAAAGGATTTCAAACAGTATTATTTCTAATTTAAAGAATTTAAAATAAAATAATTGAAAATTTAAATCCTTTGAATTTAAATCCTTTTCAATTCAAAGAGATTAAAGTTGAATGTAATTTTAGAATTTTAAATTGTTCTGTAATACAAAAATTGTAATTTGATACTGTAATTGATTAGATGAATTTGTCTAAGATAAAAATAATTTAGCGTAATTTTCATGGTTCAAAATGAAAAAATGTTTAATTATAAACATTCAAAATGAAATTATTTTAGAGAAGCAATAAATGTAGAAAGTAATTTGGAACGGAAGAAATTAAAAAAATTTGAATACGGAAAATCCTCCAAATATACACACGTTGTTAGCAATATCAAAAAAAATTTTGAAAAAAAAAACACAAATAAAGTGTACGGGGACGTTCGTTAGCATGTTCGCTATCATTTCCCAAATTTTTAAGACAAAATATTGATTATTCTAGAAAAAAAGCCGTCGGAACCTAAAACTGGTAAAATCGATACTAATTCCTAAGCGCTATGCAAATTAATCAGATTTTACTAAATTAGAACTTTTTTAAATTAAACCAAAAAAAAGTGTGTCGGGACGTCCGTTAGCATGGTCGTTATCATGTCCCAAATTTTTAAGACAAAATATTGATTATTAAAGAAAAAAAGCCGTCGGAACCTAAAACTGGTAAAATCGATAATTTTCTAAGTATCACATGCCCTTAAAGTGAATATTTATTTCTGACAATATTAAAACTTCCATTTTAATATTGAGTTGATTAAATTAAAAAGGCAGATATTTTTTAATTCTTTATACAAAGCGTTACAATGCTTAAAGCTTCTTGTTCTTCAAAAATCAATATATTACAATCAAGATTTTTTTCTTACTTAAATCTTTTAAACAAGAACAAATGTTTTAATGTAGTAAATAAGTGACGAAATTTTGTTATCAAATAATTTTTTTTAATGTGATAAGCCGTAATTATTTCTGCCGTCTTGGAAAAAAAGTTACTCTCTAAAGTTTGGCGTAAGGGTCATTTTCGCGTAGCACAGATAGTGAGTTTCTTCACGCAAACGGCAGATTTGGCTTAATCCATTTTTCCCTCTCGACGGATTGTTCACCTTAGCGCACGGGGTATTTCCTAAATTAATTTTTTTACGTACAAAAAGTCGTGTCTACTCAAATGTAATATAATTTTATCGGTGATTCGAATTAAAAAAGAAAGGTTTGAAAGTGTAAAATTAAAAATGTAAGGCAATAAAAAAATTCTGAATTCAAGAATTTAAATCCTAAACAATTAAAAATTTTAACATTGAAATTTAATTTGGTTTTGAATATAAGGGTTTAATATCGTAAAATTGACAACTGTAAGCCATCTAATTTGATTAGGCTTAAATTAATGGCCTCCAAAATCTGATAATACCCAAATACAAACATTTAGAATTCTGTATTTCAATTTTCAATTCAAAAGTTTCAAAATTAAATAATTTAAATTTATCAGATTACACTTGAGGCATATTCAAAATTTTAAAAATATTAATGCTTGTATTTTTAATTTATCAACTCTATCAAAAAATTTCAAATAATACAATTCTTGAAATTTCTGTTTATAAAATTACTCAAATTGAATGTTTTAAATTTAAAATATATTAAAACCTTTCAATTTAAAATTCCTCGCCTTATAAAAAGTTTTCGATTTCAAAGGCTTTACATTATTTCAATTTTTCACGAGGTTTGACATCGAATAATCTATTTATTGCAGATTTAAATTATTTATATCCTAAAGCTGAAAAAAATGTATTGCCGAATCATGAGTGATTTCATTTAAAACGTTTAAAATTAAATAATTTGAATTGACAGGTTATACTCGAAGAATATTCGAAATTTTTCAAATACTGAGATTTTGAATTTTAAATTTATAATCTAGTTTCTTTTAATAATTATTATTTTATTTTTACGCTTCTAAAAGAAAATAATTACACTGTCATTTTAATTGTTTTCATTTCAAATTTCTCTCATTTAAAACCTTTTAATTTCAAAGGCTTTGAAGTTATAATCCAATTTTCGAAACTGAATAATTTTGAATGGAATAATTATTCAATTGCTAACATACTTCTAATTTGTGTTTTGTGCACGGAGCCTAGTTTGACGCGGTGTTCTTCGAACCTGATTAAAGTTATATGCAGGCAGAAGCAGGTTAAACACAATAAAAGTTTGTGAGATAAGATAGATAAACGGCAATATATTTAATATAATAAACATGAGGTAAAGTACAATTTTCGAGTTATAGTTTCCGATACGTAACTTGTTACCTCTACCGAAGACAAGTAATATCTGATTTTTGATTGCAGCTAGATGGTACACGGAGGAGAGGTTTTGGTTTAAGTTGCGAGGAGAGGGTAAGTTGAGTGGAAGGGATGGCTAGGACAGACCCCTTGTCAATGGGGGTGGATCGAGGAGCTAAGTGAAGGCCCAAAGGGACCCTTGCGGAAATTCCATAATACGAAGACATAGTGATGGGCTAGCTGACCTTCAATAAAACAATTAAGCGGAGTGGCCGTAGCGACTTAAAGGCTAAGTAAAGAAAAGCACAATAAACCTTAAGATTTGAAACTGGCAATCTCGTAGACAGATGTTGAAAGCTGTAAATGAAAACGAAATAGGTTGCCAGGAAAGTTAGGGTAAAGCACGTTCGTAGCATAAAATATACAATATAAATGAATTGCAGGTAGAATTACAGAAGTTTGAAGAGGAAGATTTGGAATGTACAAATATAGAATAAGCATAAAATTATGAAGTAAAAATAAAATCTCCAGAAGATTCCAATTAGATTTGTGAAGAAGCAGAGAAGTTTCAATCGGATTAGGACTTCTGAATTCAGAGGTGTCCTCAAGCTGTAATTCAAATTTAGGCCACGTATCTTGGGCCTAGATGAGCCAATTAGGACCGTGAGACGAGACGCTAGGCTTTAAAAATTCTTGGGGTATTTGTCCACGAGAAAAAATATCGGCCGGGTTATCAAGAGAAGGCAATGCCTCCAGTCGACAGACTGCGTAAGAGCCTGAATTTTTGCTACTCGGTTAATGCAAAATGTCCGAAGCAAATAGGGGGGGGGGGGTTATCCATTGAAGGCTAACTGTCGAATCTAACCAAAAGAAAGTATGGCTTAATTCGATTTTTAGTGCTTGAATTATAGCATTTTGTAAGTTTGCTAGCAAAAGAGCCGCGCAAAGCTCAAAACGCGCTAGCGATACAGTTTTTACCGGGGCGACTCTTGATTTAGAGCAGAGCAGATTTGAGTGATACTGACCACTTTAATCAGCGCAGCGTAGATAGATGCAAGCCCCGTAAGCCTCCTGGCTTGCATCACAGAACCCGTGCAATTGAATCCCGGAAAATTGAGATCCCAATACGAATCGATTAAAACGGGCATCATTTAGGAGCGCTAGTTTCGATATGTATTCGATCCAAAAGTTGTGAATATCCGGTGGTACCCCTTCATCCCAGGTAACGTTCGCCTTCCATAAAAGCTGAATCATGAGCTTGGCTTCAACAATAACTGGCCCAAGCAAACCCAGAGGATCGAGAAGTTTCGCTACCTGAGACAAAATAGATCGCTTAGAGAATCTTTTTTCATGCACAGGTGAATTGACAGTATAAAAAAATTGAGTCATCACCGGAATTCCAATGAATGCAGAGTGTTTTAATCGAGGCAGATGAATCAAGTGCCATGTGCGAATTTTCTCGACTATTCTGGAGATCAGAAATAACGGACGGATCGAATAGAAGCCCATTTTTGCAAGTTAAAACCCCCTATATGTAATAGTTGAATAAGATCATTGCGGAGAAGTAGGGCTTCTTCGTGCGTATTGGCAGCCGTTAGCAAGTCGTCGACGTAAAAATCTTGTTTCAAAGCCGAGGCTGCCAACGGATGCGCTGATCCTTCATAGTGCGCTAATTGATGTAAAGCACGAATAGAAAGGAAGGATGCGCAAGATGTACCGTATTTGACCGTGTTTAATGTAAATACTTTTATGGGTTCGTCTGGATTCGCGCGAAAAGCAATCTTTTGATAAATGGCGTCTTCAGGATGTACCTTTATTTGGCGGTACATTTTTTCCATATCCGCGGTCAGAGCATTTTTTCGTGACCGAAATCGAATTAGTTCCCCAAAAAGATCATCCTGAAGAGTGGAACCGACCATTAAGGCATCATTTAGAGAGACACCGGACGAGGATTTGGCAGAGCCATCGAACACTTCTCTTACCTTAGTAGTTAAGCTATCTTCCATTATCACGGCATGGTGGGGCAAATAAAATCCCTGAGAAGTAGTTTTGTCATTAAAGGGTGACGTGTGATTGAGTTGCTCCTATTCACTGAGAAATTCAGTGTAGGGGGACAGGAGCTCAGGATTTCTTTGAAAGCGATTTTCTAAAGAGTATAATCGTCGAAAAGCTAAATTTCGAAAATCTCCTATTTGACCCTTTTTTTCATTGAAAGGAAGTCTAACGACATAGCGACCGTCAGACACTCGAGTTGTATTTTTAACAAAGTGCTCTTCACAGGCGATTTCCTCACTAGAAACAACCTTCGTAGAGGATACTTCCTCCAATTTCCAGAATTTAGTAAGGTCTGAGTCTAAAGAAGGTTGGATTTGCATTATGTTACATTGGACTATTTTACGCTTAGATAAAGGTATTCCGTATAATTTTCCTGCGACTATCCAGCCCGAGTCTTTTGAAGAACAGCATCTGGGTGATTCCTGGGCACTATTTGACCTACACTGAGCAACTTATACAAGAGCCCTACGCCAATAATACCATCAATTCCGCCTGCTTTATCGAAATCAGGATCAGCTAAGAAAATATTGTTAGGAATTTGAAGAGATTCGCGATCGATTTTAATAGACGGAAATAAATAGTTCAATTATTTTTGGATAAGAAATTCGACATTTTCTTTATACGTGTTGTATCGCGATCGGATTGTGGCCGATACAGAGAGGCGTATCGCAGTCGACGTTGAGCCTAAAGTTAAAACTGTAATGTCTACAGGCCTTTTGCGTAAATTCATAATAGAAGCAACCTTTTCTGTCAAATAATGAGATTGAGGACCGTTGTCCAATAATAGACGACATTGCTGAACGGAACCTTCGTCATTTATAATATCCACTATAGCCGTGGACAACAGATTCTCTGAGGTTAATTCGTTTTCAAGGAAATTGTGAGTAGAAGCGCCTTGCGAAGAATTCGAGGCGCTTGCAATTTTCTCGGTTGTATTTTCGAAATGCAGAAGAGAATTATATTTTTTCTGACATTTCTTGCAAGGGCCACTATTGCACTTGCTTGTGCGGTGAGTAGATTTTAAACAGTTTAAGCATAGAGATGCATTTTCACATGACTTAAATCTTTCTATAGGATAAAGATTCAAGAAAACATCACACGAAAAAATACTATGTTGTTCCCTACAATGTAAACACGAATTTAGGGAGCTTGCTGCTGCAAAAAGGTGTTGCGGCCGATTATTTAATCGTGAGTGAGAAACGGAAGGTTTCTCACTTGAGCTAACTGCTTTAGAACGTGATTGAGCATATTTTGTATCATCTAATTGCGCTCTACGCTGTAAAAAGGCAGTAAGTTCTTGAAAGTTAGGGAGCTCTGATTCACAAGAACTTTCTTCCCATTTTTCTAAAGTGACAGTATTAATACAATAAGAAGGCTTCCCCATTGATCGACTGATACGTCGAAAATATTAAGGGCTCTAACATGCTTCTGTAAACTATTTAGAAGAGCTCAAATGGAAAAGTCTTTAGACATAGAAGGAATATTCAACAAATCTTGAATATGCCTTTGACGTATCAATTTACGATTATTGTAAGTTTCTTTTACGATTTCCCACGCAACAGAGTAATTTTCCGCGGACAATGGTACCGACGCAGTAACTTCCGCGGCTTCGCCCTTTAAGCAATCTCGCAAGTGTTTAAATTTTAAGATAGGCGATAACTTTGCATGGTTGTCGATCATTGAGGAAAAAACATCATGGAAACCTAAGCACGTATTATACGATCCACTGAAAGACGGCAGTCCTAGCGAGGGAAGTTTAAAATTATCTGAAAGATCCTTTGGAACTGAATTTTCAACCGAAATACCATTTTGAATGGGTATTATCCCGTTATTTTCTGATAGAGCTGACGACACCGAAACCGCAGAGACGCGCGCGTAATTGCCTAACAAATTTGTGGCAGAATTATAAATCTCAAAATATTTTTTGTCGAATTCGTTTCTCGATTCATCATCCAACCCTTCGTCCGTTAAAATTCCCTCCCCCAAATCTTCTAATTCGGATTGCACTTTCTCGAAACTTTCACGAGACTTATCCAGCTCAGCTACATGCTTTGCTAACGACGAATATTGAGCCTCAGAATTGTAACTTTCGAGAAACTGTGCGAAAAGTGTTAATTTTCGTTTTATAATTCCACGTTCTTTTTTCAATATTTTTACTCTCGCTGCAATTTCAGCCATTTTAACACATTAACTGAAAAAGAAGCATTTGCATATGTAGAAAAAGAACAGATATGAAGAGGATGAGATTGGTGAACAATTAATTGACTTACTCAAGCGTTGATCTGATCTTACACGCCAGCTGCTGAGATGTTCTCTGCTAAGTTCTATATGTAGAGGCGAAGATAATCCTTGAGAAGATACAAATTCTTGATAATCTCCAACAGAGCGGATGTCGCACAGAATCCAAAGTGTTGGATATTCACTGCTGGTGTGTAACAGTTACTTAGCGCACAAAATCCAAGATGTGAAACATAATATACTCGCTGCTGATGGCCAATAAGTGGTTGCAGCACAGAATCTTATATGTGAGAATATTCGCTGCTGATGGCCAATAATTAGCTGCAGTAGAATTTACGAAAAGTTCTCACTGAGTTCTGATATACACGACGTATTGTTCACATTTTACTTGTCCAGAGTAATGACAGGACTTGCACTTGCACTTGCACATAACACACTGAGTTTACCACGGTAAGAAATAGTCAATTTTAGAGACAATTTTAGGAGCTGAAATACCATAAAATATCCGGCTCGAAGGACCAATGTTTTGTGCACCCAATCTAGTTTGACGCGGTGTTCTTCGAACCTGATTAAAGTTAAATGCAGGCAGAAGCAGGTTAAACAACATAAAAATTTGTGAGATGAGATAGATAAACGGCAATATATTTAATATAATAAACATGAGATAAAGTACAATTTTCGAGTTATATTTTCCGATACGTAACTTGTTACCTCTACCGAAGACAAGTAATATCTTATTTTTGATCGCAGTTAGATGGTACACGGAGAAGAATTTTTGGTTTAAATTGCGAGGAGAGGGTAAGTTGAGTGGAAGGCATGGCTAGGACAGACCCCTTTTCAATGGGGGTGGATCTAGGAGCTAGGTGAATGCCCAAAGAGACCCTTGCGGAAATTCCATAATACGGAGACATAGTGATGGGCTAGCTGACCTTCAATAAAACTATTAAGCGGAGTGGCCGTAGCGACTTAAAGGCTAAGTAAAGAAAAGCACAATAAACCTTAAGATTTGAAACTGGCAATCTCGTAGACAGATGCTGAAAGCTGTAAATGAAAACGAAATAGGTTGCCAGGAAATTTAGGGTAAAGCACGTTCGTAGCGTAAAATATACAATATAAATGAATTGCAGGTAAAAGTACAGAAGTTTGAAGAGGAAGATTTGGAAAGTACAAATATAAAATAAACATAAAATTATGAAGAAAAAATAAAATCGAATAATCCTTACGTTCTGAACGTAACAATTCGAAATAAAATTCTAGGATAATAAATTATTTCGATGCAAAATAGTTATGCTGAAGTTTAAACGCTTCCTTTTATATTTTGACATTGTCGACTTCTGAAAAGTTTCAAACCAAAAACTTTAGAATTATGAGTCCTTATTACTTTCCTGAGTTTTTTTGTTGAATTTAACTAATTTTTATAAAGTGGGACGATGGTCGTGGGGGCTAAAGCGTAGGCTTTGGACCCACTCCTTCGGCTTGCGGGTTCGATTCCCGCCTCGCACTCTGAAAGAGTCTCGGTG
>NC_046660.1:119662730-119667115 GCF_010883055.1 Belonocnema kinseyi | reverse complement strand
CGGCTCCCAAACGGTAGGTATGGTGGGGGTAAATTTCATCCACGATCTGGCACCTGGCGGGGGACGATTCCCCTCGTGCGGCATCGTTGCGGCGTTTCAGGTATGTGAGCTCTGGATATAAATAGAACAGCCGAAGTGTTCCGACCGGCAATCGTGCACCTTCGAGTTTTCAAATTCAGAAGAGGAGAAATGGGTTGCGCGCGCAACGCAGGCATTTATATCGTCTTCTGCCATATTCACACGGACATAGACGTGTCGTAGTATTGGACCACGTCTCGTTTCAGATCTGGGATCACTGAGTAGGGAATGTTTTGACTGTGGTAAGTGCCAAGAAAACTGGAGGGAGGTGCTGAATGAGAGTGAGGGTAGACTAAAAAAGTGGTGGGCTCGCGAGTTAAAACAATTGGACAACAAGTGGCGGGACGCAGTGGCCGGAAAGCTACAGACGGTGGTGGGGCCTGATGCAACTGTCGAGAGCGCTAATGAACTAGCCACTGAACTCTTTACTGAAAAACATGACGTTTTACAGAAATAAGTAGACAGCTTGCAAACTTCGATGGCGGCCTTGAAGAATTGGATGGCTGAAGGTTTTCAGGAAGTGTCAATTAAACTATTTGAGTGCGCAAAGTTGTTGGAAAAGGGCGAAAATGATCAGTTTGAATTTTTGGTAAGGGACACTAGAGGGGGAGCTGACGCTATCGAAAAAGTAGTCGACGAGAGAACTGCATCAAGCGAGCCAAACAAAGAAGTTTTGAACTCCAACATCTTGACAGATCCACTGGAAGGGTTATCTCTTATAAAAAATGCTCCGGAAAAACTAAAAAAAGGGATATGGGCCTACGAGAAAAAGATGAGGGAAAAAGCAGGAATGATATTGTAGTGAAGGGGCTGGCCGAACAAACGGGCGTGGAAGCTCTGGATTTTTGTTCTTTGGTGAAGGAGCAAACTGGCCTGAGTATTACCGTGACTTCTGCGACTGGACTGGCTGAAGGTGGGGTACTGTTGTCGCTGGCGAATCACATGCAGAAAAGATCGCTAATGACAAGAGACAAATTAGGATATCTAAAAAGAGCATCGATCGTGGTCACAGATGATTTCATTTGGAGGCAGAAGGACGTAAACGATTGGTTAAATGCCCTAGCAACCGAGGCGACAAGTCAAGGCAGATCAGTGCATGTTAAGCACTTCCAGCAAAAGATCTGGATTGACGGAAACTGGTATCAGTGGAGAGAGGAGTCAACGACTCTAGAAAAAATGGATGCTGAAGGAAGAAGAAAGCGAGCGGGTACAGGTAACAAAGGCAGCGAAAGAAATAACGTAAATAATAATGGTAATATTAGCTGATTATTGTACGGGGGCGAGGGCAATGGTTTCATTAAGGCTACCTGTTGGAATATTGCGGGGTTAAAAGGGAACAAAATAAAAAGGGTTTGGAATGATGTTAAAAAATTTGAAATTATTATATTGCTGGAAACCTGGGTAGTTGAAAATAAACAGGGAGCCTTGATGAATGAACTGAATAAAATAGGCGGCGAATATAGATGGGAGCATAGGGAAATAATAAAAATGAATAAAAATGGAAGGGGCAAGGGGGGAATATTGGTAGGCGTCAACAGAAATTTTGGGGAAGGAGTTAGGATTGAGACTTGGGCGAATGGCGCAGTTGTCTCAGGGATAAGATTATTTAACGGCAAAAAGAGTAGAATAATTGCGAGTTACAATAATGGTAGAATCAAAAAAATCCTTAACGAAATTAAAGAGAAATTAGATGATGGAAGAGAATTAGGAGAAGAGATCTTAGTTGTCGGGGATTTAAATGCGAGAGTGGGGGACAGACAAGCGGGAGAGGAAGATGAAAAGTTACTGAGAAAATCTAGGGATATAAAGGTGAACCAAGAGGGAAGGAGGCTGATAGATTTCTGTGATTCAGAAGGTTTAATTATAGCAAATGGAGCTTTCGAAGGAGATTGGGAGGGGGTCACCACTTACGTTGTAGACCAGGGAGAAGGGGGTGGTTCTGTAATTGATCTAGTCTTACACGAGGGGAAAGATGATGTTCTGAGTAAGATCCACATTTGGCCCACGATTGACTCCGACCACCTGGGAGTAGGGTTTTCAATTTAGGGACCAAGGGGCGAAAGGGGAGAAACTTCAGGTGGGGGAGAACCAGTGAGAGGATGAACCCATTCGGAAACAGTGAGGGGGGAAATCAGGGAAAAGTTATTTTGGGACACAGAGAAAACAATAGCTTATGAAGAAATGATGGCGGAAAGGTGGGTTGAAGTAGAAGAGGTGACGGACTTAGACTTAAGATGGAGGAAATTAAAAGAAATTATCAAAGAAGCAGCCAGGGAATTAGGGATGATAAAAAAAGTGGGAGGCTCGCAGCTGAATGAGTATGACTGGGTGGGGGAAGAATATAAAATTCAGAGGTATAAAACATTCAACTTATTAACAATTTTCGTAAAAAATGGGGGAGAAGATAAGAAAATGGAATTCAAAAGAGAAAGGACGAAAATGAAAAACATAATGAAAGAAAAATTGAGAGAAATATAGGAGGAAAAAAGAAAGAAAATTAGAGAGAGCAGGGATATGGGGGAATTCTGGAAAGGTGTAAATGCTTGTAAAAGCAAACGGAAAAGGAAGGGTACAAATATTTCAAGTAATGACTGGCTGCAGCATATGGGAAACTTATTGGGGAGGACCGAAGTAGAAAGAGATGAGGATAGACAATGGGAAAAAATGGAAGAATGGGTGGAAATAGACGCACTGGATAAGGATATTGAATATCGAGAATTTCTAGCGGCAATTAAAAAGATTAAAAACGGGAAAGCAGCTGTGGAGGATGACTTGAGTGGTGAATTCATCAAAAATCTTCCGGCTATCTGGAAAAAAGAGTTATGGGAAATAATTCAAAAAGGATGGGAAAATGGGACTCTGAGGGAAGGTTGGAGAACCGCACGAATTTTCCCAATCCACAAGGGTGGGGACGAAAATGATGTCAAAAATTATAGGGGAATAGCACTGTTGGATGTGGGGTACAAAATTTTAGCGGGAATAATGACATGCAGGCTCAATAGCTGGTTAGAGGAGGAAGGTAAACTGAGAGAGAGTCAGGGGGGTTTCAGAAGAAGGAGAGTGACCAGGGAGCAAATCTTTATTTTAAATTCACTAGTGGGTAATAGAATTAAAAACAAGGGAGGAAAGCTGTATGCAGCCTTTGTTGACTTGAAAGCAGCGTTTGATACAGTAGATATAGACCTTCTCCTGGAGAAGTTGTGGAAAAAAGGAATTAGAGGAAGGTTTTATAACATGGTAAAAAGCATATATAAGAATACAGAGAATGAGATAATTACGGGAGAGAGCATCACAGGCAGGTTCGAAACAGGAAGGGGGGTAAGACAGGGTTGTCCCCTCAGTCCAGTTTTTTTTTAACATATTCGTTGACGATATCGACGTGGAATGGGAAGCCAGGGGTGAAGGGGGAACGGTAATAGGAAACGAGAAAGTTTACTGCTTAAAATACGCCGATGATATAGTGATTGTTGCTAATGATGGAGAAGGACTAAGTAGTATGCTCAGGATAGGAGAAAGATACTTTAAGGACAACAAACTGGAGATTAACGTAGATAAAACGAAAATAGTTATATTTAGGGGGGGGGGGGGCAAGAGAAAAAACAGGGAGAAGTGGATGATTTGCGGTACGGAAATTGAGGTAGTCAACAGCTTTAAATACTTGGGATTCTGGTTCTCTTCAAGAAACACTTATGGGAATCACGTTAGAAAAATGTCAGGGATGGGAATTCAAGCAACAAACGCGGCATGGGGGTTAATAATGAGAGCAGAGCTGAGGTCCTTAAAAGGTAGACTCTACGTTTTAAATACACTAGGGAAATCTGGGGCAACCTATGGAGTGGAAATTTGGGGACTAACTAGAAGAGATGAAATGGAAAGGTTGCAGGGAAAGATAATTAAAATGGGGATGGGAGTCACTAGAAATACACCTAACTACTTGTGGAGGGAAGAAATCGGGAAAGAAAGCCTATATTTTGAGGCAAAACGTAGGGTTCTCTTGTTTTGTTGTAGAATTTGCAGCCTAGAGGGAGATATACTAGTTAAAATCTGTCTGAAAGAAGAACTTAGAGCGATTAGAAACAGAAATCCGTCCAATTGGGGGAGGGAGTTACTTGCAGCGGTAGAAGAGGAATGGGGTGCAGAACTGTTAGACCTTTTGGGGAATGAAATCTTCGAGAGTGAAATGTTTGAAGAAAAATTGGTGGAGTATCTAAAGAAGGGGAAGGACAGAGAAAAAAGAATAGACATCAATAGAATCCAGAAATCCAGTTTCAATCCGGGATATAAGTTTATTGACAGGGAGGTGGGAG
>NC_046660.1:119658564-119662630 GCF_010883055.1 Belonocnema kinseyi | reverse complement strand
CCAAGTAAGTGTGTGGAGGGTGTGTAAAGGAATAGAGAAGGTGTAAGAAAAATGTAAACCCTTAGGGGACACATTAGAAGCTTCCATTCCATTCCATTCCAAACTAATTTTTATAAAAATAAGGGAATTTTCTTTAATTTCTCCAGCTTATTTGAATGCTCTCCATTGTTGAAGCCAAGAAACAACCCACATATATCTGTATTCAATTCAATCAAATTTAAAATTTAACGATAGTTTCATTTTTATTGAAATAAATTGTACTTAAATTTAACACCATTTAACACCATTCAACATCTACAATTTTAACTGCAAATGTACTTAAATTCAACTAAATTTTACTTAAATTTTGAATTTAACTCAAATGTATTCACTTTTTGAAATGATCTAAATTGTATTCAATCTTTAAATTTAGTTTTACAAAATAGTTTTTTAAATTGCACGAGAAATCAATTTAATTTAACTAAACTTTATTTAATTCTTAAATTCACCTAAATTTCATTTAATTTTTTAATTTATCTTAATTTCATTTAAATTTTAAGTTTAGTTTTTAAAAATAATTTTAGAAATTTCACTAAAATTCTAAAGTACGAAAAAAATGTTTTTTACATTTATTTATTGTCTCGAAAATTTAAAATAATAATAAATAGAATATTTTTAGACTCTCTTTCATTTGAATATAATTAGGTAATTCAGTGTCCATAACATTTTTAGTGTACAGGCCGTACAGAGCTAGCCAACCGACTCAACTATAGCAAAGATTGCTATAGTGATGGCGAAGGCGAACGCGAGAATGAGAAACAGAAAATCACGTTCGGTTTGGAATTCAACAACTTTGGGTGTGCGCCCCGGCTCCTCCCCTCCCGCTGACGTGCTAGGAGGACGCGGTTGCCATAGAAACGGTGAAAAGTTGAGGAGGGAAGCACCTCGATATAGTCGAAAATGTAGTTATATTTATATATCGGCCGTCCCCACCACTGACCCATGCCGTATCTAGGACCTAATATCTTTGGTGATACATACATGTCAAACTTTTCTAACCTCAAAAAATGTTTCTAGTGCTTTACCGTGATATTTTACGAAGAATGAGAAAACAAGAATTCGACTTCGTAGTACGGTGAGGGCAGCACCTCGATAGGTGCTGTCCTCTTGGCGGATTACCTAAGCGTTACTTTGAAGGCGCAAGTTGCGCGTCGGTAAATGACGAAAGTTAGCAATTTCTGAAATGATTTACCAATTAAGTTTCTGCTAAATTAATTACCAAAAAGATATCTTTGTTGCCGATCTGAAAGTTTCGAAAGACTTCGGTGGTCTTCTATTTATGTTATTTATAACTCGATCCCCATTAGAAAGAAATTAAAGAAATTGGCGATTTTGATGTTTCGCGTTATTCTTAATTTCATGCATGAGTCGATTTTGAGGTTATGTTTTTCAGGTGTATATAATATGGAGATTATTGCTATTATATAAATTATTGATGTTAATATTATAATTATAAAATATTATATTAATATTAATGACTATTTGACTTTTTTTTAATATAAATAGTTCAACTTTCAACTAAAACAATCAGTTTTCTGAAAAAAAAAAGATTTTGAATAAAATACATGAATTAAAAAAAAATTGTTAAAATTGTTTTCAACAAAATAGCTAAATTTTTAAATGAAAATTAAAATTTTTATCCAGAAGGCAGAATTTTATACTAAAAAAAGGAATTTTTATAAAATACATGAACTTTGCACAAAAGCAATTTATTTTCCACCAAGTCTAATTTCCTATACATAAATTAATGTTTAATCACAGTTAATTTTTCGACAAAAAAGAATTATTTTCTTGCAGTTAAAAGAAATTAATTTTTAAACAAAAACAGACAAAAATTGTTTACAAAATAGTTAAATTTTCATAAAACAAATTTTTTCAACTAAATTGACACATCATCGGCCAAAAAAAAATACATTTTTAATAAAGCAGTTCCAATTTAAAGCTGAAAAGTTGAAAATAATTAAAATTCTTTGGAATTGCTTTAAATTACTGAAATTAATTGAAAATGTTTGGAATGTTTTAAAACATCCTAAAATATTAAAAATCCTTTGAAATCTCTTGAAATTTTGTAATTCTCTTGAAAATTCCTTAAAATTTTAAAAATACCCTAAAATATTTTAACTCCTTTAAAATCTCATACTAAATTATTAAAATTAGTGAAAAATTCCTTAGAATCTATTAAAATATCCTAAGATATATCAAATCCTTTGAAATCTCATATTAAATTACTTCAAAATATTTTGAAACACCTTGACATCTTTTCAAGATTTATAAGATACTTTGGAGTTTTTTAAACAACCCTGATATAATTGTTCAAATTCTTTGAAATTCCTTTAAATTATAAAAATGAATTGAAAATTCATTGTAATCTTTTTAAACATCCTCAAATATATAAAAAAATCCTTTTAAATCTTTTGAAATCTCTTGAAAATTCCTTGAAAATTAAAAAAAAAAAACCCTAAAATATCTCAAATCTTTTACAATCTGATATTACATTATTAAAATCAATTGAGAATTCCTTGGAATCTGCTCAAATATCCTAAAATATAATAAATCTTTCAAAACCTCATATTAAATTACCGTAATCAATTGAAGATTCCTTGCAACATTTTGAAATACTCTCAAATATTGCAATACCTTCAAAATATTTTGACCTGCCTTGACCTCTTTCTTAAGATTTTTAAAGTACTTCTTTGAAATTCTTTGAAATTCCTTAAAATTATAAAAACAAGATGAAAATTCTTTAAAATTTA
The DNA here is from genome assembly GCF_010883055.1 of Belonocnema kinseyi. Classification (NCBI taxonomy): domain Eukaryota; kingdom Metazoa; phylum Arthropoda; class Insecta; order Hymenoptera; family Cynipidae; genus Belonocnema; species Belonocnema kinseyi. The sequence goes on along the minus strand of NC_046660.1, from coordinate 119,659,838 downwards.
AAAATACCATGAAATATTTAAAATCCTTTAAAATCTCATATTAAATTACTGTAATCAAATGAAAATTCCTTGGAACCTTTTAAAATACTCTCAAGTATTTCAAAACCTTCAAAATCTTTTGAAACACCTTGAAACCCATCAAAGATTTCTGCCATACTTTGAAATTGTTTTAAATAACTTTGCTAAAATTGTTAAAATTATTTGAAACTCCTTTAAATTATAAAAATAAATTAAAAATTCCTTGACTTCTTTTAAAACATCCTCAAATATTTAAAGTCCTTAAAAATCTTTTAAAATCTCTTGAGATTTTTAAAAGATTCAGATTGAAATTTAGAAAAAAGAAAAATTTCAAAACGTTAAATATTGTAATTTTGTAGATTAGAGTTTTTAAAAAGGAATCAATACAAATTCAAAACTTTCGAAATCTTATTTTCAACTATGAAATATAAGTAATTTTCCACTTGATGGAATTCAAGTCTTCGAGATTTGAATTGTAAACTTAGAAGTTTATTTACAAAAAATTATTAATCATAAATAAATTGAAAGCGTTGAAAATTTAAAAGTATGTATTTATTTATTCATTCTACATGTATGTCTTTTCAGACTTTTACATTTGTTTCCCCTTTCCCCACTTAAAGCTAAAATACAATATTTGTGAGTATCAATAAAAATATTATGTTAACAATTTTGTTGCCAATAACATATTAACTTAAATAGAGTTTCAGTCCCCTTAGCACTACTATAACAGTGTCGTATCTTTCTTATGTTCCTAATAATACTTTGGCATAACATTTAAACAAGCATCTCTAACTGTAAAGTCACAAAATTATATGCGGCGTCTATCACCCAAATATCTTCAACATCGATTCCAGCAGTGAAAGGAGGCTGATATTCTCATATTGAGGTTGCCCCAGCCCATAAGCCTTTTTTCGCCAGGTTCTAGGGACTTGAATAATAGATTGAACTTGTAAAACAAAAATAGATATTATTAACTGGGTATTCGCGAAGCCGGCACAATACGCGATCGGACCAGTTCAGGGGTGAATACTCCTTGAGATCATTTCAAGATCATTCGTTTCTCCTCCCACCCCGTCTTTCTGTTATCCTCTTCCCTTGTCCTCATCAGTTTCTCCCACTCCCTCACATATTTATAAAGTTCTGATACTGGCTTCCCCCCCCAAGATTGTCCAGATTGACTGCTTACACCCGAGATCACTCCACCTTTCCCAATGATCTCTTAAAGCTGCTTTCGCTGTATCACAGTTCAAAATATG
>NC_046660.1:119657320-119658464 GCF_010883055.1 Belonocnema kinseyi | reverse complement strand
CTCCTTCGTTGCGATTTTAGCTGGTGTCAGTGCGCTGATGTATTCGTCCACCAGGATCCAATCATCTTCGGTCATCTTTGACTTTTTTAAAAGCTTGACATAAGTCTTCAGCCTTTTAACAGATATCAACATATCCAGAGTTGAATGCCAACGCGTGTCATTGTCCAACACGGCTTTAATGGCATTCATATTGGCATCTCGGATTGCTGAAGATACTTTTTCTGTCCTTTATATTTTTACGGTGTCTCGCACTCTTACGAAAAACTCATTGGATATGATTCTCGCGAGAGCATCGTCGATCGCTAATTGTAAGGAGTGGGCTGCACAGCGAATGCATATAATTGTTAGCACATTTCGGTCCACCAAAAACAGAAATATGGTCTGCATATTACTGTCAATTAAAACATTGACAGCATTATCCGTTTCATATTCGATTGGTGTTTCGCTTCTTTCCTCGGCTTCCTCGTTTTCATCATTGCTGTCAGGATACTCAATGACTTCAAAAAGCATTTCACCTTGATTTACCTTTTTTGTGCCTCTTTCATTATTCTGCATAACTTAATCATGTTAGAGGCATTATCGGAAGTAAATGAATAGAAATCTTCAATCCTAATTTCATATTCCGCCAACACGCCCTTAATCATAATGAGCAAATTATTGCTCGTGTGGCTTTTTATACATTCTTGTACCGCGAGCGTTCTCAGAGTTAATTTTGCATCTTTGATGTATTGTAAATTAATTCCCAGGAAAGATCTCCCGTGCCTCGATGCTAGGTCCACTTTTAAGCTTGGAAATATGCCCTAGGATAATTGAAATATATAAATTAGAAATGAAGGCTAAAACTTTAATTTTAATGCTTTAACCCTTTAATCATTTTTAACTGCAAAATCTATATCTTAGACTTGTATGTAATCAATAAAAAATGATATTATTTCATTAATAATTATTTTTAATCAAAATAGACGATCTGTCTAGAAACTAGTTGACCCGAACGTTACATCCCAGCCTAGCCAATGGCCAGACAGCCTGTGGTGCACCAGTGTCAACTCTAATCGGACCACACAAAAAACAGTACAGCGCCACGAAATTTTTCCACACGGGCACTCTTTTTAGAAACTATCTGATGCTACATTTTTTGTATAAA
>NC_046660.1:119655468-119657220 GCF_010883055.1 Belonocnema kinseyi | reverse complement strand
GCTATTTATTGGTTAAACAACTTTTGTGTAATTATATTATTTTCGTACCTTGTGTCGTTCATCCAAGAATTTTATTTATTTTAAATTTTTTATGTTTTTTTAGCGAAAAAAAACAAAAACTGCGTAGCCTATAAACAAATAAATAAAAATAAATTTCTAGCTTTTCTTTGTGTGAATAACTTTGGCCATATCATTTTTTTTTAATCTTTTGTCATTTGACCTACAATTTTTTTTAATTTTAAATTTTTTAACGAATAAAACAGGAACTACATGCCCTATAAAAATGATCTACAAGAAATTTGCAGATCTTTTTTGGTTGCATAATTTTCGTAATTTCATATTTTTTTGTATCTTGCATAGGTTGGCGGCAAAATTTTGGTGAATTTTGGTGAATTTTGGTGAATTTTGGTGAAAGTTTTAAAACGCGAATGGGGGCACCTATATACCGCGTGGACAGTTTATGGGGGGGGCAACACTCCACGCTTGTCTGCGTGGCTGGGGGGGGGGGCGAGGCTAGAATCAACGTGGATACAGTTTACCCTAAATCTGCGAAAAATATATTTAAATGAGACTGGGTATTCCACTGATCTTTATTTACGTTGAAGGTCACTTTCGCAAGAAAATTCGAATTTTCAGGCAATTTATCGCTCCTTTTAGCCTCCTTGCTTTTAAAGACTAATATTATATTTTTTAATCAAATATGTCTACAGGGAAAGGGTGGCAGGGGGTGGCAAAGGGCCTTCACAAGGAGGGAGGCGGAGGTAAAAAAGTGGCGAAGAATTATCCACGTTATATATGGATGGCCCCTATGCAGCCGAGTAAAAATCGACTTGAGTTCGAATTGGTTATGTCTTGAGTTAGACTCCCAGACATCGATGTCTGGCTGCGTCTCAAGACTGAGTCGAGACATAGGCCTTTGTCTTACTTTTATGGTCATGACAGTTAAAACGGCGTTTACTTGTCTTAAGCTGAGCCTTGTCTTGGCTAAGATGACGTTTACTTGTGTCAAGTCAAGCCTTGTCTTGGCTGAGGTGGTCGGACCTTTTTCGGCTCATAAGTAATATTAAAATTAATGAATGAAAAATTTGTAATCATTATATGAGTTATTTGTATTTAAAAAATTCAGAATCTGTTAGTCTGAACGAGTATAACACTTAATAATTTTCTTTCAAAATATAAAAATTGTAACTTTCTAGAAGGATCTCCTAAGCCGTTAGAAATACGTAAAAATAAATACAATTTTTGGTGTCATCGTCAAACAAGTACAATAGAAATGAAAATCAGTAAATGAGTTGATTGAAAAAAAATATATATATATAGTATAAAATTATACGAGATTGTTTATTCATTAACAAAGATTAGCTTTTATGACAGCCAGAATGACCCTTTTTGTTAGGACAGGCATACACTCGAAGTTATAAACCGCTCGTGTTGGAGTCGTAAAAATTTGACTTAAGAGATATATTTATGTCTTCAAGACATAGAAACTTGTCTCCAAAACATAAATTGAAGTCTGGCTCTGTCTCAAAATTGAGACATGCTCAATTCGACCTTTTCGACTTCAGCATGTCTTGATTAGGGGCAATTCAAGTCGAACCCAAGTCGAAGCATTTTTATTTCGTTAGTCTTCTTAGGAATGTCAAACTTCTGTTCCCTTGAAACCTCTCAAAATTCATAGAAAGTTTCTTTTTTTTAATTTCCAAAAATGTACGCTTGGTTAAAAAAAAGTGTAAATTATTTTAATATTTAAAT
>NC_046660.1:119651460-119655368 GCF_010883055.1 Belonocnema kinseyi | reverse complement strand
TTGAATTTTAGGGATGAATTCATTTGTAAGGGCTGATTTCAGAAAATTTCAAACTACATCAACTTTACTTAACAATTTTAATAGTATCCAAGAGTTTTACACTATGATATAGTAATGGAATAACGAAATATAACAGTATAAATGTTAGGGGTAGCTCACCCCCTCAAGGGATTTTTTTTTAAATGCCGGAATATAGTTTTTCATTAATAAAAAACGGGGGTTGCGAGTCTGATGACTAAAAATAATGCATAAATATGTGCTTTTCAATAACAAGTGTTACCCACTTTGTTTCAGTAAAAAATTACGAATTGTATTCGAGAAATTAAAAAAAATGTGTTTTTAGGGGTTAGGGTTTAAGGGGTTTTCACCCCTTAAATGGGCTTATGGGCACGTATAAAAAAATACGTGTCGAATATTTTTTGATGTTCTACAACATATCACAATTTCAAGAAAATCGGTGAGGTACACCTCGGGTACCTTCCTTGTAAGAAAAATGTTTTCAGCACTTGTTTATCTTGAAATGTTTTTCTATAATAGTTTTTTTTTAAATTAAACATATGATTTTTCGAGAAATTTTTTTTTATAATTAAAAAAAAGACTATGTACCGAAAACCTGGATCAAGCTTCAGATCTGAACAAATTCAGTGATACCAGATATTAGGTCCTAGATACGGCATGAAATTAGTTGCACCACATACCGGTAGTTAGCGCGGCAGGCAAGTTTGTGGCTTGCATATATATATTGCTTTTAGTTCGGCCACATACTTGTAGAGGTGCGATATTTACTGATTGGTTCCTCCACATACTTGTAGAGGCGCGACAGGCAACCATATATTCGGTCGCGCCAAATTATAGTGCATTTGAAATCCAAAATGGTAATAATCTAATTTTAGTTTATAAGTGAATAGAAAAATAATTTTAATTGAGTAGAAAAGGTCTTGACGGAATTCAAAGCCTCTAAAGACTTTTTGAAATCAAAATTATGCCCAAAATGTAGCAAAGATGTTAGTATAAAATATTAATAACAAATTTGAATTAAAAAGTTTATTTTTCATTTAAGTTATAATTTTTTTGGGAATTAGTAGAAAAGTGAATTTGAAGATATAGTTAAGTTTTATTTAAATCTAAATAAACTAAAAAAACTGTCTGGTTCAATCAACTAGAATTCTGGTTGAATATGTCCTTACTATTTTTTTCTGGTTAAAGAAATAAAAATTCTGAAAAAAAATTTCCTTATAAAAACTTATAAAAAAATGTTTTTCCTAAATTTCCTTATAGACTTAGACAAATGTCTTCTGAAATGTTGCATGTTTTAAATATTTGTGAATTTAGTGTCATATGAGTTTTTTAACAGCTGTAAAGTGTAAGAAGCATTTTCGAAAGTCAAAGGAAATTACGGCTTGCTTCTACAGTTTAGCTAAGGCCATGTTATAAATATGAAGCGTTTTTTCAAATTGAAATAAGAAGTAACTCAATCTTACAAAATGTCATTTTTCCTGCTCCAGAAATCTAACTTTAAGAAAACATGTAAGTTTGCTTACTTTTTTTTTAATAACATAATTGCCATAATTTTCGTCTTTTTGTTGTTTTAATATCTGAATTAATTACATTTTTTAAACCACAGTCATGAAAAATAATATAAACCAATGCTATAAATTCACAGAAATATTATCAAAGATATTCTATTATGTACTTTAATAGTCTATATTTTTTAAAAGAATTTGACGCCGTTTTTATTTTATTTTATTTTTAAGAAATATATAAGTTTGCTTAGTTTTGCATATCCTTAGTTTTGCATATTTAATTCCATTCAAAATTTTTGATTTGCTAAAATAATTATTTTAAACTCTTTCCTTTCATAAAAAACTTGCTTTTTTAAATTTGTTCGTATATAAATTTATTTTCTAGTAATTTAAATATTTTTTCGACTTTCAGTTCCTTTTATAAAATTTTAAAGGCGTATGCATTATAAATTAATTACCTCATGAACAAAAAAGATTTTTTTAAAGAAAAATAACAACAATTATGCAAAAGACCCACTTTTTTATTTGAAAAAGATATTAATAATGTTTATTCCTTGCATAATTAAAAATAAATTTGGAGGAAATTTCATATTTGAATAAAATTATGAATCGAACCAAAAAATGCATGATCTGGCACTTTTTTGTTAGACTTATTTTTTCAAAAATTGTATACACCTTTTCAAAAATCTTTATTGACAACCGAAGTTTAATTCCGCTCTATTGTATCATTCACAACTTTCTTCTAACTGCAATTCATAACACAGTAGACAATTAGACATAATGTAAAAATTAAAATGAACAGGACCAGTCAAAACTGTCATCTAGGTACTTGAAGTTAAGGGCATGTGATACTTCGTCGTGTGGTCAATCGGGGACAGTTCCGACGGCTTTTTCTCCACAAAAATGAAATTTTTTAAAAACTGAATTCGGAGATGGTATAAAATATCATAACGGACGTCCCCGGACTCTTTTTTCAGGGATAATAACAAAAAAATATTTTTGTGCTAATTACCAAATTTTATGCATGTGTATTATTTTGTGGTTAGGGCGATTTTTAGCTCTCTGTCATTCCGATAATGTAGGTCTCTATCGTACCGATTCTGTCTGTAAGCACTCTAGAATAATTATGGTGCAATAAACTATCTTACCAGCCTAGCTGGTAATGTAGATAGATAAATTTTGAAATTTTCGGCGTAGAGGGCGTACGAAACAGCATGAAACTTTGAAACTAATGTTCAATTTTTCGCCACTGGGAAATTATCAGGGACTGAGAGCGAAAGGTTTTGCTCTTTCAGGTTTCGTACTTCAAACGATTCCAAAACAAAACTTAAGGTTTCGTACATCTCAGGTACGGTCCATTTTTATTGCGCTCTGCTTAAAATTTGTTCCTGAGTGAACGTATACCTGCTTGCAGGTACTAATAAACAAACAGGGTTTGATGGAAAAAATGGTTGGCAATTTAAAATCAAGGCAAGAACACCAGGGAGGGTTAAGGAAACGGAGTGTAACCCTCCGAAACCGAAACACATTTAGGGTATTTTGAACTGAGAAGATTAAAACTAGTCACTTGAACTGGGAGTTTCGTACATGAGCAAAACGAAACCCAAGAACAGATTCTGTGAACAGGAACGGGGTATATGAGTTGCGAATGTAAACGTTTGTTGCCTGAGTAAAACAGACTTCTAGTCAATCTTTCATTTTATCTTTAACAAGTCTGAATTTCCAAGTAAAGTCAACTAATGTTCTAATTTAATTTTTCAAATATTTTACAATACAAGAACTAGTTTATTAAATATTGGATCATTCGATCTTGTTTCAATCAATAAATGTAATAACTTCATCAATATTGTGTGATTCCTTTAAGAAGATGTAGAAGCTGTCCCTGTGAAATTATAATGCCCATATTAAAATTTAATATTTTATTTAGAGTTCTGGGTACTTCATCAACAGTTCTGGAGTTCTTGATATGTTTTAGCAATAGTTCTGATAAATAAAGCATTGGAAACTCACTTTGCAAAAATCAGGGGCTAACTTCACACTCCCCTTTCCTCACTTTTGCGAAAGTGAAATCTTTTTTGGAGTTCCGGGTTAGAATAATCCAAAACTTCTCGGCTAGTTAATGACAGCTCTATAAAAAAGTATTATAACATTTTTCGATCGAGTCAAAATTCGAAGAACTACCGCTTTTTTAAGTATCCCAAAAATTTAAAAATGTTGAGATTTTTGACAGTTCTGATCGGAGTTCTGCACTTCTTAATGACAGCTCTACAAAAAAGTTTCATAAAACTTTTCGATCAAGTCAAAATTCAACCAACTACAGCACTTTTCAGAATACCCCTAATTTGGAAATTTGCTAATTTAGAAAGTTCTGATCATAGTTATGAA
>NC_046660.1:119645895-119651360 GCF_010883055.1 Belonocnema kinseyi | reverse complement strand
CCTGTGGGACTGGTTCACCCCTTATTATAGGTTTTTTATTAAGGTGAGAACAGTCGATTTCGTATTTGGATATTGTGCATACTGCCAAAATTTTTTTCGTCATACTCAAAAAACTAGTATTTTCATATTGAAAAGGGTGTCATTTTTTTATTGAAAAATAGGGGTTGATACATTAGTGTGGTCAAGAATTCTAATTGAATACCAAGGATGTGAACTAAAATTATTACACGTTTTACGCCACTGAATAGTCCAAGGGTATTTTTAAGTAATGAAAAAATAATACTTGTGATTGAATTTTAGGGATGATTTCATTTGTAAGGGCTGATTTCAGAAAATTTCAAACTACATCAACTTTACTTAACAATTTTAATAGTATCCAAGAGTTTTACACCATGATATATTAATGGAATAACGAAATATAACAGTATAAATGTTAGGGGTAGCTCACCCCCTCAAGGGATTTTTTTTCGAAAATGCCGGAACAGGTCAACTTTATTTTTGATTATTGTGCATAAAACAATTAATTTTGTCAAGATTCAACAGATTTTGGAATGTGTATAGTGAAAAAAATGACCATCAAATATAGTTTTTCATTAATAAAAAACGGGGGTTGCGAGTCTGATAACTAAAAGTAATGCATAAATATGTGCTTTTCAATAACAAGTGTTACCCACTTTGTTCCAGTAAAAAATTACGAATTGTATTCGAGAAATTAAAAAAAATGTGTTTTTAGGGGTGAACTTCAAGGGTGGGTTTCACCCCTTAAATGGACTTATGGGCACGTATAAAAAAATACGTGTCGAATATTTTTTGATGTTCTATAACATATCACAATTTCTAGAAAATCAGTGAGGTACACCTCGGGTACCTTCCTTGTTAAACAAATATATTTTTTTAATTGTAATAATCAAATATTTATACCAAAGAAACAACTTTTTAAATGTTTGAAGTGTTTAAACATTATTGTTTAAATTTAAAATAACAATAATTAAAACAAAATATATTTCTGGATAAGATATTTTGGTTGAAAATGGGTATTGTATTTTTTATATCGCAAAAGTTCTTCCGAAAAATCGAAATGTTAATTAACAAACACGTGTTTTTGTATATTAATTTGTCGGTAAAATTTTTTGTATAATTTTAATTTTTAATTCAAACAATAATTTTAACACTTTAAATATTTAACAAAAATTTATTTGATAACAATATTTTATTATCGTATTTTTAATAAATAATTAATATTGATTAGGAAACAATTTTATTTGGAGAGTTTTATTATTTGGGAATTTTCAAATTCGTTAATATTACAAACTTTTCAGGAATTTTATTAAATTTGGAATTGTATTTTTCGGGGCAGAGAGTTTTACCGCGTCGAGAATTTTATTTTTCGGGATATTTCAGCTGTCCCCATAGAATTACAGAAAATTTGCTCTAATTATAATTTCGGCGCTCGATCTTGTTGATTTTTTCCTACAGTATTAATAAAAAAAAAAAATTGTCTGGAAATTTTTGATATCAAAAAGTTTAAGATAATCAAAATTAAAAATTTGAAAATTCGCTGGACATCCAATTTTTATTCTTGGGCCTTGGCGATTTTTTTCTAATCCATTTCAGTCACTGGTAAACGTGGGTCATTTTCTCTAAGAAAATAAGTGATTAAAATTTATAAAAATTGGGTAGGCTTTTTTGACATGTGGGTATGTAAAAAAGGTAAACTTCAGAAAATTTAAAAACTAATTTAAGAACTATTTATACTCTTTTAAGATACCAATACGATTTACACAACACAAATCGTAAAATTTGCAAATTTTTAGTCCTTCAGTTTAAGAACTTGAATTTTAACGTTAAAATTGCTTCATTTTCAGAATACAGCCTTATTGTTTGAATTTTCCGAATTTTCGTTATAAGTTATAGGTTAGGACAAAAATAACATTCTGGGATTTGAAAATTTAGTATATTTGATAATTTCAAATTTAAAGCTATTTAAATATGTCATCTGAATTTTTTAATGGAAAGTGTTCGATAATTTTAGATTGAAACCTTTCAAATTATTTAGTTACAAATTAAAATCGTACAACTTCAAGTTTTATTTATTTTTTGATCATTTGTCACCCCCCACAAATTATTTTTTCTGTGAGAAAATAACGCCTGATTTTTGTAAAAATTAACAAATATGTATTAAAAGTTCACTCAAGGCCATTTTTGTTCAAAAAGCTTGTTCCAGAATAAATTGACTCTTATTGTTTCCAGTTTCGTCCTGTCACTCTGTGATTGTGTTTTTCATAGAAAACATTGAAATGTGGGGTTTTCACGTTTATAAAATTATAATTGAAGGTCACTCGGGGTAATTTTCTGTGAAAAATATTGATTTACAAAGAATATTTGTCAAACAATAGAATGGATTTCTTCGCCAAATTTGCTAAAGAAAACAAGCCTTTGTAGACCTATAAATACTTATTTTATTCCCCGAAAGATTTTTAAAAAACCTCTTCGAAACACTTTTATTGTAACAATTTAATTTTAGAAAAATATGTGTTATAAAAATAAGCCTCAAAACGTCGAAATTTCATGAAATTCGCGAAAGTCATTTTTCGCATAAAACAATTCTCATTATGGATGAGAATGTGATAAAATAATCATGGAGCCTTGAAGAAGTAGCCTTTTTCGCCTCTTGAATTTTTTTTCATACTAAGCTTTTTTTGCTTCAAATGTCCATTTTCTTTGGGTTTTTTGAATTTTGAAAATCCTTTAAATTTGGTAAGTTTGATTTTATCAAAAAAAGTTGTAAGGATAAATTGTTCATATTTTTTTGTACCATAAATGGCTGTGGATAGAATTTTCAAATCTTGAAAAAAGTGGTATCAAAATTTTGAAAAAGCTCCAACTTTTTGGATTTTCATCAAAAATGGCTGTTTAACGAACTCCTGCTTTCTTTTTGGTCCCTCGAACAGTGTGTCAAAGCCGAATCCAATCGGACCAGTCTTTCGAAAGTTATCCGGTATACAGACAACAGCGACAACGCCGGACAGACAAACAGACCCCGACGAAAAAACTTGTTTTTCTGACTCAAGAAGCCTCAAAACGTCGACATTTGATAAAATCCGAAAAAGTCATTTTTCATAAAAAAAACTAATACCTTCTCTTTTTGGATGAGAATGTAAAAATTATCAACAAGATTTGTAGAAAATCTTTCAAAGAATAAAATGATTGTGCCGTAAGTTAGAACCGAAAAATTACAATTTCAAAAAAATGAAAGTTGTTCTAAATATTGAGCTATACTTGCTACCGGGACAAATCGGGAAATGAAAGTAAATTTGAAAATTGAACTGCAGTTCGAGTATTAAAAATTTAACAGTGATTGATTTTATAAGATGATTCTAGATCTGTTCAAAATGATATAATTTACATATTTTAACGTTAAACGTTCGAATTAATGGCTTCTTAAATGAACGCCTTTATTCAACTTCAAAATCTTTCTGAAGTATTATTTCAGTATAAAATATTCCATTTTTAATCTATTTGATTTGGAAATTAAAAAAAAAACAATTTTCAATAGCAGACAATTTGAAAATGAATTGTCACAATTTCAGAGTGATAGATTTAAACTTTGAATGTTACGATTATAATTGTTTTATTTTTTTATTTGTATTTCGAAGGTAAGAGTATTTTATTTTGATCCTTAAAGAACAGTTAAATAAGCATTAATTTAGAAAAAAATCAAATAAGCTGGAGGTTTCTGAATGTTTCATAGAAAAGAACAAAATTTGGAGCTTCTCAAGAATTTTGAAATATTAGGAAAAAAAAATTTTCTGGGTAGACTTAAAATGATTTTTTATTTCGAAAAAGTACATAACTCAAAGAGAATGTTTGAAAATATTTCAAAACATTTCAAAAGATTTACAATATTAGAACAAATGTGAAAGCTCTTAAAACAATTTTGTGTGCAGGATTTTACAAAAATGTTAGGAAAAATGGGAATCTGTCTAAAAGACATTTAAAAGTTCCGAAAAATTTTAAAAATAATTTAAAATGATTTAAAATAATTTAAAAGAGAATTAAAACTTTTGGTGATTTTGAAATGTTTTGAAATCCTGACTTTTTATTTTTTTAAATTACATAATTTAAAGAGGACGTATGAAAATATGGGACCACTGAAAAAGATTCCGAAAGGGATGAATGAAAAATCTCAAAAAATGAAATCTCCGGCACTTGAATAATAATTTCATAAAAATTGTATTAAAAAACACGTGCGCTTTGAAATAAAAAAATGTTAAGCCTAAATTTTCTTCGTCCCTACATAATAACATTTTTTAAACAAACTTTGCAGGATTCAATTCAACAACGATTTATATCAAAATTTATTTTAATTTTTTTATTAATAATAAATTCGATTTTTCAGAACTTTTAAATATTTCTTTCAAATACAATGCACATTTTCAAACAAAATTTTTCACAGAGATATATATTTAATTATTTTACTTTATATAAATAAATAATATTTAATAAACAATATTTGAATTGTTTAAATTCAGGAATTTTCTAGTTCGGATATTTTATAATACATTTTCTTTGGGAATTTGTTTAATTCGGTAATATCTTATTGCCCGGAATTTTATCTATTTTATTTTTCTTGAATTTTCCAATTCGACTTCTATATTTCGGGACTTTTATAATTTTGGGAATTTTATTATTTGGTTATTTTTCAATTCACGAATTTTACAGTGCCGGGAATTTTACTTTTCGGGATTTTTCAGTTGCTTTTTCTGAAAAATAAAATTCCCACATAACTGTAAAAATTCCGAAATTATAAAATTGTCGAAATATAAATGTCCCGAATTGGAAAATTCTCGACAATTTACAATTTTACCGAATATGAGAATTGCCGACAGAAAATTTCCGAATTATACAATATGCGGGTTAGACCACTCCCTAATTTGAGCAAATAAAAAGAAGTTTGTTAAAAAAATTTTTTAATAGAATAATAAAATATTTATACCAAAGAAAAAGCTTTTTTAATGTCTAAAGTTTCTAAAAATTAATGTATGAATTTAAAATAACAATAACACAGCCATACACAAAAAAAGTGTGCGGATCTGGTAACAAGACACACGTATTCCTATGGATTTTGGGGCGCTGAATTCAAATTCGGTACCAAAAATCACACAACACGTCATGGTTGAGCCATAACCTCAAAAAATGACGAAAAATCATGCACTGAGGCAAATAAATTTCAAAATAATGCCAGTGATGCAAATTTTCACTTCAAAAACATGTCGACAACTGTGAAGGATCAAGCCTTGCCTGATATCAACTTATTTAACATAACTTTACCCAACAGAACCTGACCTCACCCAACCTGAATTACAGAAATTTATTGAACTACACGTAAAGCTCTGGAAGCATATTTTCCCAGTAGCAAATGTGTGCTACATCGAATGGGCCAACTCGAGCCTAACCTAGAAATA
>NC_046660.1:119643856-119645795 GCF_010883055.1 Belonocnema kinseyi | reverse complement strand
ACATTAATAGCAGTAAATGTCTGGAGTTTCGTAATCGCTTGTTGCTAGCATTATTCGCCTGTGTCTGTAACCAGGGCACCTCCACGTGGTGACGGTGGGCAACGGATCCACATTGGCTGACTCCCTGGGTAAACGGCGTTCATGCCGTCATGGCAGATACAGGTAAAAAGTGTATTACGATGCAGGGAAAAACCCCAGTATCGGCGTCTGTTCAAGGTGGGAAAGCGGGATCTCCGACATCGTCATCATGCAACCGTAGCTCTTCATCAATAGATCACTTGGTTGGTGTAGAGTCTCATGCTACAAGGAAAAAAACTACGAGCATTTCTCAATCGCATGCCTGCAAGAATAGCTCAGATTCATTCTGTTACATTTGCAGTAAATATGAAGTGAGCAGTTTGCGAAAATCAATCGACGGGGAAGTGAAAAGTCTTTATGAAAAGTGTTTTGACCGTAAATTGCTGCACCAAGAAACAAAATGGGTTCCTCACGTCATTTGCAATTCCTGCAGATTTATTTTGTATCGTCTAAAAAATTCAAACAAACGAAAAGTACCACAATTACTCTACACCAACTACATGGAAAAGCCCCGTTATTGCGAAGGACTGCTACTTTTTTATGAATTCCGTCAAAGGGTTCAACGCCAAAAATAAAAGTAACATTTCGTACATTAATGTGTGCACAGTCACAAGAGCAATTGAAATCAATAAAAATGCACGCCAGACTGATTTAAGCGCTTTAGAAGATGATATAATGGAAGTTCAAAAGTCAACGTCATGGAGACGGTAGTGAAACCAGTGATTGAACGGAAAATGGTTCTGATGATTCCGATGAAAATGACGAAAAAGATGACGAATATGGCGTGCATAAAATAAAATGGAAGGTTCCAATATTAGTGTCGCAACTAGAACTGAATGATTTTATTAGAGATCTTGGAATACCGAAAGATGGGGCTGAATTTGCCGCTTCATTTCTAAAAAGAAGAAATCTTCTAGAGCCCAAGAAAAAAGTTTCATTCTATCGCGACGGGGAGAAAGAATTCAGAAAGTTTTTCGTTAAAGACAAGAGACGTCTTTAATGTACTGCACTGACGTTAACGGACTAATGAACCACTTGAAGAAAAATGTGTACATAGACGAAGAATGGCGACTTTTCATTGATTTGTCAAAACGCAGCATTAAGGCTGTTTTACTGCATAACACGAATACTTACGCTCCTATCCCTCTAGCTCACTCAACGGTCATCAAAGAAGAATATAAAAATGTTAAAATGCTTCTTGAAAAAGTTAATTACACGAATCACAAATGGCAAATATGTGGTGATCTCAAAATCATAACAATGATATTAGGCCAGCAATCGGGTTTCACGAGAGAGCCATGCTTTATATGCCTATGGAATAGCAGCGATCAAGCCAATCATTACAGCTAAAAACATTGGCCTTTAAGAGATTCATTCAAACCTGGTTCTCATAATAATCAACCAAAGCCTCGTTGATCCAGAAAAAATAGTACTACCACCCCTCCACATAAAGCTTGGGCTCATGAAGCAATTTGTCAAGGCGTTAGACAAAGATGGACAATGCTATAAGTATATATTCCTTAAATTCCCTAATGTTTCAGGCGGTGAATTGAAAGAAGGAGTCTTTGATGGAACAACGATTCGAATATAGACAAGAGATAATAATTTCGGGAGATACATGACAAAAATTGAAATGGACGCTTGGGAAAGTTTTAAAGCAGTAAACGCAAATTTACTCGATAACAAAAAAAGTCCAGACTACGAGAATATTGTTGCGAAAATGATAAGAAGCTAAAAAAAGTTAGGCTGCTTGATGAATTTTAAACTTCACTTTCTAGATTCCCATCTGGATAAGTTTCCAGAAAATGTTGGTGATTTCAGCGAAGAACAAGGGGAACGTTTTCATCAAGACATAAAAGTG
>NC_046660.1:119642430-119643756 GCF_010883055.1 Belonocnema kinseyi | reverse complement strand
ACACGTTATAGCAGGCAGAAAATAGAGTGAAGTAGGTCTATAAATCAATTTAATTACGATAAAAAGCAAGATAAAATGTAAACACGAAAGATAGTATAAATAAATCCCTTAAGTTTAAGAAAGGCAGAGAGAAAAAAATTTTGAATAAAACTCTTATTCATTTGCATGTTTAAGTTTCAGTTTTACATTTTAATTGATACAAACATTCTCAGGTTAATTGAAATGGGGTCAATTCTAATTGAAGTTCTAAGTTTCTTCATATGAGTAATGTGCGTCTAAATTTTTAACCACCTGTAGTCAATGAAATGAATTTTATTGTGTCCAACGGGAAAACTTAAGTTAAATTGTATTGCGTTAAGCAAAACTTCGTTAGGTTCTGTTAAGGTAGATTCATTTGTAGGTTAAGATCGAGGTAACCTATTAAATATAGCACACATTTAAGACTGAGAACCGTACGCTTACATAGCTACACGTGTGGTTGAATTTCATTCGGCTAGGTTAGGTTAGGTCAGGTTTTGTTAGGTTAGGATAGGTTAAACCTCTATGTAGGTTAAGCCGAAGCTGAATGAAACGGTACCGCAAACACAGCGGGACAACACAATGAGTTTAATTGTGTTACGTGAAGTTAAGTTAGGTTAGGTCAGGTTTTTTTAGGTTAGGATAGGTTTCACCTCTTTGCAGGTTAAGCCCAAGCTGATTCAAACGCTACCGCAAACACAACGGGACAACACAATCAGTTTAATTGCGTTTGTGAGGTTAGGCTAGGTTAGATTTATTTCTAGGTTAAGCTCGAGTTGACCCATTCGA
Organism: Belonocnema kinseyi; assembly: GCF_010883055.1. Taxonomy (NCBI): domain Eukaryota; kingdom Metazoa; phylum Arthropoda; class Insecta; order Hymenoptera; family Cynipidae; genus Belonocnema; species Belonocnema kinseyi. The sequence continues at coordinate 119,642,949 of NC_046660.1, read as the reverse complement.
TGTAGCACACATTTGCTACTGGGAAAATATGCTTCCAGAGCTTTACGTGTAGTTCAATAAATTTCTGTTAATTCAGGTTAGGTGAGGTCAGGTTCTGTTGGGTAAAGCAAAGAAATTTTACCTAGATGCGGCAAGGGTCAGGAGTGGGGATGGCCGATATATATATCTAACTACATTTTCGATCATATTGAGGTGCTGCCCTCTTCAACTTTTCGTCGTTTCTATGGCAACCGCGTCCTTCGACCACATTAATGGGCGGGGTGGGGCCGGGGTGCACACTGAAAGTTGTTGTATTCCAAACCGAACGTGATTTTCTGTTTCTCGCGTTCGCCTTCGACATCACTATAGCAATATTTGCTATAGCTGAGTTGGTCGGCTGGCTCTGTACGCGAAAAATGTTGTGAATGCTGAATTACCTAATTGTGGGTCCGGATGCAATAAGGGCACATAAAATTTTTTCGTGCGAAAACAAAGTCCCCTGGAGGCTTTAGAAAAAATTTTCGAATTTTAATTTTCAAA
>NC_046660.1:119637935-119642330 GCF_010883055.1 Belonocnema kinseyi | reverse complement strand
CGAGAAGTCCTTGCTTGCTCAAAATTCGCTCGATAAACGAAACGCTGGAAGTTACAAAAGTCCGATTCGCGCCGAGCATCAGAAAAAAATTATTAAAAATTTATCAAAAATTTTTTATTTTGAATTCCTGTTCCTCTATGAATCGAAGGATACTCTAAGGTATATTTTCTGAAAATTTTATTCAAAAATTCCAAAAACTGACGTACAGAGCACGAGTTGAAGTGAAAAACGGATTAAAATCGACTTTTTCAAAAAAGTAAGTTTTTTGGCTTTAATTTTTAAACTAAAAAAGTTACAACTTTTTGTCTTAAGGAAAAAAGATGCGCAATCAAATTTTACATCCATATATATCTTTTGAAAATTAAAATTCGAACATTTTTTCTAAAGCCTCCAGGGGACTTCGTTTTCGCATGAAAAAATTTTATATGCCCTTATTGCATCCGGACCCACAATTGTATTAAAATTAGAGAGAGCCTAAAATTATTCTATTTATTGTTATTTTTAAATTGATTAATTTCTCTTACGGTTGGTTTGAAAAGAGACATTTTCGGGATAATAAATAAATAGATTTAAAAAAATTCAATTTGTACTTTAGAATTGTAGTGACATTTCAAAAATTCTTTTTTTAATAAACATAACATTTAAATGAAATTGAGATAAATTTTAAAATGAAATAAAATTTAGTTAAATTCCAAATTTAAATAAAATTTGTTTCAATTGTAGCTAAATTCAACATTTAAATAAAATTTGGATGAATTAAAAAATTAAATAAAGTTTAGTTAAACTTAATTAGTTTATCGTCTGCTGTGTTTCAAAAGAGAAATTTTCGACATACAACGTAAACAAGTTTAAAAAGATTTCTATTCGTACTTTAACATTTATTGCAGTGCAATTTTTAAAACTATTTTGTAAAACTAAATTTAAAGACTAAATACAATTTAGTTAAATCCAGCATTTAAGTCAATTTTAGTTTAATTAAAGTAAAGTTCAGTCCAAAATTGTAGATGTTTCATGGCGTTAAATGGTTTTAAATTAAAGTGCAATCTAGTTAAATTAAAATAAAACTGTAGTTAAATTTTAAATTTGAATACATTTTTGAAACCAGTAATATTAAAAATAGTGCATCCATATTGAAAAATAAAATTATTAATGCTATTTACCTAGAATGTAAATGACATAAGATTTTTTCACCAGATTTCACAAATTGAATATTTACTTGCAATTTAGTTAATAAATCGAGCATCATATAAATCATTATGTAGTAAATGAAAGGTGATATAGTAGTGATCTTATATAAAGTTTGTTTTCAGTGTATTTTTTATTCTTAGTTTTTATTAAGTACAATTACAAGTTTATGTATAATACGCATTTAAACCGTTTTATTGGATATAGATATATGGACAAAAAGCTCAGGAAAGTAATAATTAGGATTATAACTGACTCATAAAAATAAAGAATAGATCTAGAGAAGAAATTATATTAAAATAATCTGCACGTAGTTTACTGAGCCCTCTCACCAGGAGTATCCTACATTGTGCAGTATTCTAATAAGTGAATTAAATTTATTTGAACCGTATACAAAATTCAAAGAATAGGCTGAAATGTGAATAATTTTTGGGACAATTGTCAAGGTGGCTACTAGACAGAAAAGCAGGAAATAATTCGCCATAATTTTCGAAGCAATTGGGAAATTTTTTGGAATCTTCAAAATTTTTAATTTTCAAATCAAAAAAGGGAACACAATATATTAACCGATTTTGATCAATCAATTGGATGTCAACCCACAAATTCTTTTCGCTCAGCTCAAAAGATTTGACTAATTTAATAATTTTCACCCCGCCATATAATAGATAATGTATACATATTAATATAATTATATTAATTCTATTATATCAATAAAATATGTATATATATATATGTGTGTGTATACTAATAATACGTACCTACTTGCAAAAAATAATTTTGCTGAAATATTTCATTGACTTTCAATTTTGTCAATAATATTACTAATTAAATAAATAATTAATTAGCTGAATATGATATTTAGGTATTTTTTAGTTTTCTATTTTTTAAATAAAAATATGAAAATAGAAATGTGAAAATAAAGTGTATATTTTTTGCATCAAAAGAATTATTTAAATTATTTAAATTTAAAATTTTAAATTTTAAATTTTAAATTTTAAATTTTAAATTTTAAATTTAATATAAATTAAATTATTTAAATTATTTAAATTTAGAATTTTTTGAAAATGGCAAAAAAATGCTTTTTTTTATTGAGTCCTATACAAAAACTGCACATAGAAAACATTCCCCATAATTTTCGAAGAAATAGGGAAATTTTTTGGAATTTTCAAAAATTTAAATTTTTAAATCAAAAAAGGGAACAGAAGATATATTAAACGATCTTAGATTTTTGTTTACTTTTTTTGAATGTCAACCCACACATTTTTGCGCTCAGCTCAAGCGATTCGACTAATTTGATTATTTTCACTCCGCCCTAATATACTTATAATGTATACATAATAATATAATTATATTAATTGATTTATATAATTATAATTTATATGTATATATATATTTAAATAAATAAAAATAAACTGTTAATATGCACCTGCTTGCGAAAAATAATTTTGCTGAAATATTTTCATTGACTTTTAATTTTTTCAATAATATTACTAATTAAATAATTAATTAATTAGTTGAATATGATATTTAGGTATGTTTTAGTTTTCTATCTTTTAAATAGAAATATGAAAATAGAGTGTACCTTTTTTTGACCATAAAAGGATCTCTTTAAATTGTCCGGAATGTTCATATAAAAATTCGTAGTATTATACTTTTTACGAATAAAATAGTAAAAGAAAACATTTTGTGATATTGCACTAAAGTATTTTTTAGTTTTCTTTTTTTTTAATAGAAATATGAAAATAAAGTGAATATTTTATTCATAAAAAGTATTCTTTAAATAGTCCAGAATGTTCACGTAAATATTCGAATTATCCTCTTTAGGAATACAATATTAAAATAAAAATTTTTATTTTTTTACTTTTCACAAGTATTCATCATAAAAATAAAATATGGAATTTCAAGGTCAGGATTTTCAATCAATTACTTCAATTACTTCCATGTTATTATTTTTAAAATATTATTATTAAAATTGATTTATGTATAACCAACAGTAAAATTTGTCATACAATGGTAAATTTATCCCATTCTTTCTAGATCTAGATTTTATACCTAATTATCTTTATCATCTTTTCAGTGATTTGTTCATTTTTAATTTCTATAACACAATCTTCTAATTTTTTAAGTAATACAAATAAATTACATATACTAAGAATATGTTCAAAAAAAGAAAAGTGACTTTCAGTCCTGGGGAATAAATCAATAATCCATAATAATTAAAAAATTTCAAATTCCCGCTCGAACAAAGCAGAGTTTATTGCGCCGTCTCGTGGCATGTGGTCAAAATAATCCGTTTAAATGTAGCGGCATTGCCCAATTTAGCCGAAAAGTACCGGGAAAAAACGAAGCCACAAAATCGCCGATAGCGCCGCTCTCGTGACATGTGGCCTAACTAGACCCTTGCCGAATCTAGGTAAAATATCTTTGGGTAAAGTTATGTTAAATAAGTTGATATCAGGCAAGGGTTGATCCTTTACAGTTGTCGACATGTTTTTGAAGTGAAAATTTGCATCACTGGCATTATTTTGAAATTTATTTGCCTCAGTGCATGATTTTTCGTCATTTTTTGACGTTATGCCTCAACCATGATGTGATGGGTGATTTTTGATACCGAATTTGAATTCAGCGCCCCAAAATCCATAGAAATACGTGTGTCTTGTTACCAGATCCGCACACTTTTTTTGTGGCGGTGTAATTGAACAAATGTATTTTTGGATGAAAAAAGTTGTTTGAAAATGTGCATTGTATTTTTGTATATCACAGAAAACACTCACAAAAATAAAGTTATTATTTAAAAAAATAAAAATAAAAGTCGCGTTAAATCATTCTGCATTGAATCCTGCAAAGTTTGTATCATTTCAAGCTCACGTGTTGTAAATTTATGTTTGTATCAAATTTTTATACAATTATTGTTATTTTAAATTAAAACAATATTTAAAAAAATTAAACATTAAACAAAATTTCTATAACAAAAATATTTTATTATTGTGTTATCAATAAATAATATTGAACACAAAACTGTTTTCTCAATTTGTGCAATTCGGGAATTTTCTAGTTTGTATATTTTATCATTAGACAGCATTCGACCTGGAATTTTGTTATTCGGGAATTTTCAAATTCGACAATATTGTAAACTGTCCAGAATTTCATTATTCTAGAATCATTATAAATCATTATAATATAATCCTTATAAATATATTTAAAACTGCG
>NC_046660.1:119634119-119637835 GCF_010883055.1 Belonocnema kinseyi | reverse complement strand
GTTACAAAAATAAATAGGCAGTCGCGGACAATTGTCCAGGGGTGGTCCCGAAGGAATTAACCCCCAAGCGAAGGTGTGAAAACCGTGCCGAAAGCTGAATGGTACCTGGGTGAGGTGTCTAGAACGTTCACTCTGGGATACCGGGCGACCTCTCAGAGTACGCAGCCTTATCCTTGCATGCGAGGCTCTACAAGGATGAACGGACCCCTTTCCCTAGTTTCTCCTGGGAACAACAATGACAACACTAAACATAGTTGTAGTAAGTGCGGTTCAAAACAACAGAATGCCAACCAATGACACAGAATGTGTCGGCCAATAATGCCGACCAATCTAGAGTTGGGGAAGCCAATGAAATAGATTCAATGCGATGGATCGGCGGGCTGTCGCGAACTTTGGGTGGACGGAGCGACTGAGTCACAACTTGCTAGAGTACTACGATGCGAGTCTGGCCCCTGAACGGGGTTACATGGCACGGCTGCATGCTCTGTGGTGCGAGAAACACCCGGAGCTATCGCACTTTTCGTAGCAACGTGTGCGAAACCATGCTGAACTACTCCGTAAAAGGGGCTATGGAAGCGGAACGCCTACTCTACTACAGCTAGAACAAGCTGGCAACAGAGAAAGAGAGGCCTAAAGATCTGGCTGAAATGGATGACGAGCTTCGTGGACATTTTTTGGGAGAATCCGACTTCTGGGTTATCAATTATTGTGTGTATAATTCAGCGAGAGCTTTGGCCGATGCGAACCGTGAAATAAAACCAACGGTTCATCATAAGACCAGAAGACGAATGCATCAACTTACCATAAAGATAGGCTGGGCAAGACAGTACGCGTCCTGCATTTAGTGTGTGATTGACTACATCACATCTGGCAGGCATTTTACCGCCAAGGTTCGAAAGTTCGCGCGCGATCTCCGGACCCGTTATCACACACTTAACAAGTCAAAGCTGCTGACCAACAGGAAGCATATTGTTGAGAGAATACGGATACCATCTGACGCTAAGAGAAGTCTAGAGCGGAGGGAGAGGTGGGTCAGAGAAAATCAACAGTTTCTCTCTGACCCATCTCGACTCTTCCAAGATCCTCCAGTTACTGTCGAACACCTACCCTAACCGGAGGAGGTCGAAGTATTTTGGAGAGAAGTCTACGAAGTTCAGCATAGACTGGACGAAGACTCAGAAAATATAAATAGCTTCAAGGAGTTATGTATTAATAGGGTATTAAGAGGGATGAAGAACTATTCCGCACCGGGACCAGATTGTATCAAAACCTTCTGGTGGAAGAAGTTTTCTTCAACCCATCAGCATTTGGCCCGTATTTTCACTTCATATTTGAAGTCGGAAGAGGCGATTCCAGAGTGGTTGGTGGAAGGGCGCACAATACTCCTGCCGAAAATAGGCAACTTAGCTGACCCGCAGAATTACAGGCCAATAACTTGTCTGACCACACTTTATAAGATATTCATAGCTATCCTAAATGATAGGATTGTTCGGGCAATTGAACCTGTGTGGCAAGAAATGTATGAACAACGAGGCTCAAAGAAAGGAGTAGCCAGATGTCGGGAGAACCTGCTCATCGATAGATATGTCTGAAAAGATGCAGCATTCCACCAGCGTGAACTATCGATGGTCTGGATTGATTATCGGAAACTTTCGATTCGACCTCCCATAGACTTATCATCTGTCTTTTGGAAAGCTTAAGGACTCATCCGCAAATCGTTAGGTGCATAGAGAGATTGATGCCGCTTTGGAAAACCAGATTTACTATCTCATATGAAAAAAATCGTGTGACAACTAACAAGGTCACCTTTCAGAGAGGTGTCTTTCAGGGCGACACCATGAGCCCACTCCTCTTTTGCCTTACATTATTGCCACTATCTCTAGCACTTCGCCATTCCGACGGGTACTTGTGCGGCAAAACTGCAGATCGAAAGTGCAAGGTCACTCATGTATTTTACATGGACGATCTTAAGATCTATGCTAAAAACAGAGAGCAACTACATCTAGCTCTAGGGATTGTCGAACGATATACTAAGGAAATTAGAATGGAATCTGGGTTAGACAAATGCGCCAAGATTTATTTGAAGCGTGGAAAACTTAATGGCATCCCTGAAGATCCTGAGCTCGTTGATAGAAGCGCTATACGACACCTTTGCGCTGGAGTGACTTATACATACCTAGGCGTGCCACAGAGCCGCATTCAGGATGTGACATCTATAAAGGATACTCTCCGAAGCAGATACAAACGTCTCATCCGACAGATTTGGTCTTCCGAACTGTCGGCGAGGAACAAAGTATCTGCAACGAACATGCTTGCCGTCCCGGTAGTACTCTATTCATTTGGAGTAGTTCCATGGACGAAGAACGAGCTTAGATCCCTTGATATCGGGACAAGAAAGGTTATTCACATGAACAAAAGCATGGATCTTAAGTCTTCCGTTCCGCGACTGTACATCTCACGTCGTCAAGGTGGCCGCGGTATATTGAGTCTTGAATGTCTTCACAACAGGATTATTCTGGGTACAGCACATAGAGTTGAAATGGAAGAGACCCTCTTCTTAAAATGGTCAGGAATCACGAAGAAGTGGGCAAAGGAGCGTTTCTGTACAAACCAGCGGAGGAGGCTGCTGAAACACTCGGACTTGACTTCAGTATCAGGGGTGAGCAGAATGCATCAAATCTTATCTATCTAAAGTACTCACTCCTGAAAGCCCGGATTAAGAAAGCACAAGAGAAAAACTTTCGTGAACAGCTCCTCGCTAAGAGGATGCACGGTATCTTCCACAGAATTGTGAAGGATCAGCCAATGTCTTGTGAGCTAACGTTTGCTTTCTTTAAATCACCCGGATTGAAATCTGGTACGGAGGGTTTCAATTTGCATGTCAAGACGGTGTCATTTCCGCTTTAACATACCGTCGCCACATTTTGAGCCAAGACATTCCTGATGATAGCTGCAGGGCGTGCCATGCACACCAAGAGCTTTTAGCTGACATATTTTCTAGTTGTCTAACTCACGCGGGAACGACCTACATTCAAAGGAACAATGCGGCACTAAGAGTACTTTATTACCATCCCTGTCACTCTTACGGCATTAACCTTAATATCGCTCCTCTAAATTCTCCTAGGCAAATCGAATCGATTGTCGAGAATGGGAAGTGCCGCATATACTGGAACTTTATATTCATGATAATTGTTTCTGTTGCTCACTCGAGGCCTGACATTGTTCTTCTTGACTTCGAGAAGCGAACCATGTTCGTTATCTAATTTTCGGCACCAGCTGACAAAAACGCCATAACCAAGGAGAATGAAAAGAAAGAGAGGTATCGAGACCTTATAAGAAAGTTGCAACGATTGTACCCGGAATATTCTGTTAAACTAATCGTCCCTATCATCAGCGCTCTTGGAGGTGCCAAGCTTTCACTTGCTAATGGCCTAAAAAGCATCCCTGCGTGTCAACAATATGCTAAAACACTTGTGGGAAAAATGCAGAAGGCGGTTGTCCTTGGGTCGCTCCGTGTTCTTCGGGTGCACGAGGCTTTTGCTGGATCGTCTTATTGATTCCTTTATAGACTGTAACCACCTGTCTCACGGTCGTGAGACGTGGTTGTGGCTGAAATTTTACCGCGAATTCGCTGAAAGCGGGTGCAATTTTCCAGATTAGCACCCGCTCCCGGCAAAATCCTGCGGTTGTCCTCATGACAAATTTATATATACATA
>NC_046660.1:119617469-119634019 GCF_010883055.1 Belonocnema kinseyi | reverse complement strand
TAAAGTTTATATTAAAATATATTTTATGGAACATGATATTTTTTATAAATATGCCAGTAATGTAAAAATGTTTTAATTGGCAATTGACTTTCAATCCAAATGGATCTTGTCCGAGGTAAGTAGCCATTATTGCGCCTCAAGGGGCCTACTGAGAGTTGCTTACACCGCTCCAAGTGGCTGTTGGTAAAATATATCGATGGGACTTCGTGGGTGTTATCTACGGGCGGCGGTGTGTAGAGGGGAAGTCACTTTTTCGCCGGACGCGCCGTCTATATTTATGGCGGGCAACTAAGCCCGCACCGCATCTACGTTTTTAATATCTTTGGTTATGCAAAGTGTACCTCGAAAGCTAGTATTGACCAGTGAGATATCGATTGATCGATGTGTGTTCAAATTCAAATTGTAATTTAAAGTTTAACCTATAACTATAACTTAGAAATTACAGAATAAGAACAATTTAGAAAGAAATATTCATTATTTTATTACTCTCTCTCTCTCTGTCCTGAAATAATAGAAAGAATAAGAATTACAGATTAATTCGATATCAGGGACATACTTATAGACTACGATGCAATAGAAAATAGGTTAGATTCTTAGCATTCCTAACAGCATTCACAGTTTGAGCTTTGGACCGAAATTGTTTGGATATGTCAATCAACGAATTTGTCATATTGCGTTTTAAATCTAATAGGCGGAGCTATGCGACCTAATTTCTTATATGTAAACTGGCTGTTAAATTCAATGACGTCAGCGATTTGATTGGCTAAAAAGGAAAAGTGGGAGTATTCCGCCAAAAACAGAGTTTATAAAAAGGCGCGCACAACGGAAAAACGCCAGATTTTTGTATCTCCGAAACCGCATATCTAATACTAAACCTGCGACACTTGTTAGTGAATAGTAGAGTTTTTTGGACTTAGAAACTTGGTATTGTGTTTGAACTTAGTCAATTCATCTGAATTGTTGGTAAATAATAAACTATTATAAAGATGGTTGAAATTCAACTGAAATAAATTGTAAATCATCAACTGTTAAATCCTTTTTTTTTATTTCAAATAAGTTCCTTTAAATGGTTTTCGTTTCAACGAATCAACGGCAATAATGATCCCGTTCACATGTCCAATCAGAGAGCAGTGAATTGTCGACAGAAAAGCTAGGTGAAATTTGGGCATTACAATTGGTGACAGCGGTGGGATATGTTGCACCATAAAGGAATAAATCAAATAAATTGAAGAAAAACTGGGTCACTGGACTACTGACTCACTGATTGAAATTTAAGGCCGTTCGTCTTACCACAAGAGAGATTACTCCACTGACAGAAGGCAGCATCTTTTGAATCTGAAAAATCAATGGAACAGGATTATTAATTTTCTCACAATAAAAGCCGCAGTCTTCTACCAGTGCTATGTGGTAGTTTTACTCTCGGTAGCATAGGGTATCGACAATTGCACCAAGGTTGTTAACGGTTAAATAGAGACCACCAAACTATTCCTCAATAACCGTAGGCTTAAAAAGATTAAAAAAAAAGTTTTAGTAAGAAAATCCTTACCTCAACGTGGAAAATAAAAAATTGATGGTGAATTACCTGCCCGAAACGGAAAAGGGTATGGCACCGTGAGATCAACAGTAGAGAAATCAGTAACAACTATTTGAAGGAAATTTCTGAAGGATCAAGGACACTCAAGGAATTTAGACAATCTTCCTGGAACAATGAAGAATTTAGTTTAGATAATAATGCGAAAGATTCGAACGAAGCATCGCCACCGAAAAAAGCTAAACGAAACAAAAATGATAGTCCTGGTGGAGCACCTGCTATAGTAACTCAAGAATTGAGATCTAGGTTAGTAGTAAGCGAAAATCCTTCTGATAGTCATAGGACAAATTCTTTGAGTTCAGATCAAATTGGCAAGAGTTGGAATGATTTGCAAAGACATGAGACTCAGGTCCGGGACTCCCCGTCTGTTCCTTTATTACCGTTAAATCTCATTTCTGGACCCGAGAAAATTTCGCGAATAGTCTCGAAGCTTCTTTCCACATTGTGTCAGAATTATTTCCCATTCCACAAGAAGGTATCCTTGGTATTCCTTTCTTCAAAAAACACAACGCTATTGTTAAGTTTGAAAGTAACTGTCTTCAAATAGAAAATATTAATTTTCCGTTTGTCTCTCATAAGACAATTTGTTTACCTGCAAGAACAAAGTCTTTGATTTTTAATGAAAACGGAACTGGTAAAATCTTCTTTATAAATTCCAATAATCAGCAAATATATTTAACAATACCACCAGTTGAGCTTGAAGAATATTTTGAAAATGATTCTGAGCATCGTAAACTTTCTGCTGATGAAGAAAACAGGCTTCTAGATTTGCTGAAATTTTGAAAATTGTAAATCTCTCTAATTTAAATGATGAAGAGAAAGAAAGTCTCTTCCCAATAATTTTTTATTATTCTCAGCAATTTCATCTTCATAATGACAAATTGGGATCATCTAAGGTTGTTGTCCATAAAATTGTCACTTCTGATAATAAACCGGTAAGCATAAGAAATTATCGTCATCCACCTATTCATAAAAAAGTTATTATGGAAAAAACTAAAGAATATCTTCGGGATGGAATAAGTCGACCATCAGTATTCCCATATAATTCTCCTGTTTTGGTCGTTCCCAAAAAACCAGATCTTCATGGTAATAAACAATGGAGAATGGTGGTTTATTATCGTAAATTGAACGAAAAAACCATTAGTGTTTCTTACCCTTTACCGCAAATAACAGAGATATTAGATCAATTATTAGGAGCTAAATATTCCTCTGTTATGGATTTAGCATCAGGTTTCCATCAAATACCCATGGTTCCCGAATCCAAAGCAAAAACTGCTTTTTCTGCTCCATTCGCTCATTTCGAGTTCAATAGAATGCCATTTGAACTTAAAAATGTCCCTGCTACCCTTCAAAGGGTAACGGATCAAGTTCTTACTGGTTTACAAGTAACTGATCTATTTGTTTATATAGATGGCATTGTCATCTATGCCTCATCACTTATTGATCACAGTCAAAAATTAAAAGCTCTTTTAGGTCATTTAAGAATATCAGGATTATCTTTGAACCCTAAAAAGTGTTATTTCTTAAAAAAAGGAATAGCATATTTGGGACATATCATCACCCAAGAAGGGGTGAAACCAGATCCTCGAAAAGTAGAAGCTGTAAAGAATTTTTCTATTCCAAGCGGAAAGAAAAATGTTAAACAATTTTTGGGGCTCGTAGGTTGCTATAGGAGATTTATTCCAGATTTCGTTAAAGTGGCTAAACCACTTACTCAAATTCTGAAGGACAGCACTGATTTTCGTTGGACTTCTGTAGAAAAGGAAACTTTTGAGTTCCTGCGTGATAAGATCTGTTCCGAACCTTTGTTACAGTATCTTAACTTTTCAAAACCATTTGTATTGACAACAGACGTTTCAAATTATGCTCTTGGAGGTGTCCTGAGTCAGGGTAAGATTGGTCAGGACTTGTCAATCGCTTTTGCCTCAAGGACATTTCAAGGAGCAGAGATAAATTATTCTACAATAGAGAAAGACCTTCTTGCTATTGTCTTCTGCGTCAAGTATTTCCGACCTTACATATATGGTCACAAATTTGTCCTCGTTACTGACCATAGGCCTCTATTTTTGTTGCATAGCATTAAGGATCCTGTCTCAAGGTTGGCTAGATGGCGAGTCAAGCTGATTGAGTAAGATTACGTGATTGTGTATAAGCCTGAAAAAGTGAATTTCAACGCTGATGCTTTGTCAAGAAATCCACTCAATGATAGGGGCTCTTTATTATCTACTTTGGATTCCTTCGATGCAAAGCTGATAGCTGTTGTGGAACTTCCAGCTTCTGATAACGAGATTGATACAGAATAGTAGGGTGTAACCTATTAGGGACCCCGTTATCGGTTTGCGCTAATGCACCACAGCATTTTGGTCCAAATTCGTGGAGATGGAAGCACGCTAACCCTGGTAGTTTAGGTGGTTCTTTGAAAGATAAGGATTCCAAACCGGGGTCGAGAGATTGAACTCTCAGTGATGATAGCCATATGGCTTCATTTGATGAAGACCTTAACGACCCAGTTAAGATACCTTCATCGGTTCCAAATGGTTTAGCTCAGGTGCCCAAAAAGCAGAAGCCCTTGATGTTCACATCATCATCGGCTCTGAGTAGGTTCTGGGGTGCGGGTGTTGGACTAAATTCTTCTGCCGTAAAGACGCAAAGTGAATTGTGCGCTTTGCAGGCGATGGAAGACAAACACATTGGTGAGAACAGTGCTGCTGTTCTTGAAAAGACTCCTGCATTGGTCATCTCAGAAGCGTGTGTATTATACAGTAATGAGAAAATATAGATGGGTAAAGGCCATATTGTTCATTTTGTCTCAGCCGATGGTACGATGTCTGAAACTAATAAAGAATTAGTGAGTCATAATTTCTTTCCAGTTGAAGATTTTTTAGGAAGTAATCCTAAATTAGGTGAATTAGTAGTCTTCACCTGAAATTATAGGTACATTTTTACTTTGATTGTGAGGAATAAGCATGATGATCAGCTTTTCTTGAATCACATATCTAGTGCAATTATTGCATTAAAAAATGAAATGAATACTCTTTATGCCAAGAGCGTGAAGATTTTAAAGAAGAGAAACGATCTGGATCAGATCTCTTGGCTCTCGATTTAGCAAATGTTTCGGCAGCATTTCGTCGGGTCTGAATTATTAGCTGTCATCTGCTCTGGTGAAATAATTATTCCACCACGTCATGAAAGATATGACATAATCAAAGAATTTCACAAGTCTGCTGTTGGTGGACAAAAAGGTTCCCCAAATTGTTATTGGAGGCTTAGATCTCAATATTATTCGGATAATATGAAGGAAGACGTTATAAGAATGGTTGGTTCATGTAAAGATTGTTTGAGAAATACATTGGTTAGAAGGAAAACTCGTTAACCAATGTTGGTAACTGACACTCCCAAAGAACACTTGAAAAGATTCAAATTGACTTTGTAGGACCTCTTCCAGTTACTTCTAAGGTTAATACACATACTCTTACGATTCAATGTGAATTTTCAAAATATTTGGATGTAATACCTTTGAAGGATACTGATTCAGTCACTATAGCCAGAGCTTTAGCCGAAGAATTTGTTACGCGGTATGGTTGCCCGCGGGTAATACAATCTGATGAGGGTGCTAATTTGGTTAGTAAAGTAATCAAGGTTTTTTGTAAAATATTTAGAATTAAAAAGATCCAATCGTCTGCTTTTCATCCGCAGATTCTGGGATCTTTAGAAAAGAGTCATCATATCTTGATTGAATATCTCAGAAGCCTCGAAGGAAAAGTTGACTGGGATGATTGGACTCGATTTGCAGTTTTCTCTTATAATGTATATGTTCACGAGGCAACAGGCTTTGCTCCATTCATTCTAGTTTATGGTAGAGATGCTAATCTTCCATCAATACTAAGGTACTACATTAGATGGAAATATGCAAGGTGCCATTCTGGTTCCCCGCCAAATTCAAAATCGTTAAATTGATATTGAATTATATAAATACACTAACGTGATATAGATTATTTATTTTTAAGCCATACTGAAGCATTGTTATCAAAATATAAAATATTAATAAAATTACATATAATATATGAAATATATAAATTCGACTATATGATTTTTACCCACACATTTGCCAAAAAGTAGCTCTTGCAAAAATTATAATTTCACACGAAATTTTACTTAGTTTATAAATAGCCGTGTGCTAAAATTATAATCATATGATTTGTTAAATAAATATTAACAAATAATAAAATAATAATAGACTATAGGTCAAACATTAATAAAATACTTTTTCAAGAGTTAATTATGATAGCTATTTTTATTTTACATCATACGTACTTTTTATTTGCGTGAGTTTATGTGCGTCGTTCTGTAGAAAAACGGGTTCCTAACCTTTCTTTCTTCTGGATCTCATTTCGCTTTAATATAGCAAAAAAATGCTCATCGGCAATTTAATTACACGTGAACATAATCTTCAGACCCCCTATATGTAAATTATATTGTGATAGGCATAAATATTAGTAATAACTTCGCATAATTTTGAATTTAAGTTCGGTTTCCATTTGTCGTGTCTACAATTTATGATCCACATTGATAGTCTTTCTCTTCGCCCTAGTGGGAAACGGTAAAGTTTAAATACATCCTCGATTCTATTTTTACAAAACGGAGCACTGCAGAAGACCATTTTTCTTATATTCTAAAATTAATTTTAATTAAACTATACGACATGCTTATCGCACTGTTTCCCGCGAACTGTCCAGGAACCAGAATAGCAGTTGCATATTCCTGTCTAATATAGTACACTGGTAAAATCAATCAATTGAAGTTGAAAAAGCAATTCTTTTTCTCCTGTTGTATACTCTCATCTGCTTCTCACCAAATTATACCAACTATACGTATAGTATAAACCATGATCTAAGGATATACGGTCTAGCCACACGCAACTAAAAAAAGTTAACTAATAAGGAGCAACTCCACCACTTTTAACCATATTGGATAAGTGAGCGCGCGACAATGAAGTATATTTGAAAGGAAGTAAATGCAATGAGCGAAGATTGTAAGTAAAAAATAAAGAAATTATATAGTTTATAAATAAATTAAGTTACTTTAAAAATAATGAAGTTTTTGAGATGCGTAATCTAAAGTATAAACGAATATATAATATCTAACTTGTAATATAGAAGAAATACTTAGAAATATAGATAACATAACCTCTCAAGGCACCTGAGGAATTGTACCTTTTAACGCGAATGAAATGAAGGAGAATATCCACCTGAGGAGAAAAAAGAATATTGTTTTCGGGTTAAAAGCAGAAATAAATAAATGCAAAATAATCGATATCATATCCTGTATTATGGTAATATTCGTTTTTATATTTCGTATATACATAAGCACTAAATGAGAACAAAAGAACCCTCTCAGGGCACACAAAGTCACATGTTCAGACCTTATATTCATATGAAATAATGATTTCAATGGTATTTTCAATAGAAAAACCACTACAATTTTCACAAAGTTAATCTTAACACGACGCGCTTTCACAAACGGATAGCGTCAGCAGTGTCCGCTTCTTGCACCTTATTTGAATATCGAGAATTTTCACAGGTATTGACATTGATTTACAATGTAGCCATAATTCATGATTTCAAATCTTTTGAGTGAAGACCGAGACGCTAACGGTTGCTATGGTAACCAAGATGGCTAAAAGTGGTGGAGTGCGAATAGGGACGAAATTGGGGGAGCTGATGGCTAGACCGTGTATTCTTAGATCATGGTCTAAACCATTTCATTTAAGAAAACGACATTGCGCAAGCGCGAAAAATATATAATACTTCCATATGAGTTGCGGTCAATTTTTCACTGAAACGTATGTGGGAATAGTAAACATTGACGAAAAAACAAACTATTTCGAACAATTAGAAGTTAAAAAACTTTCCAAAAAAGAAATGTCTAATATACCAGGAGAAAATCCATTGAAAATAAAATAGTTTGGTGTGCACAAGAAGTGCTGTTTTGGAAAGTGCAAAAGCGACAGTCGGTGCAAGTCCTACTTGGAATGTACTTATTATTTTATTAGATTTCCAAAACCCTGTTTAATATTTCGAAAGGGTGACATTCCTGAGTTTTCATTTAAAAGACATATTAAAAATTGTTCGAAATGCAGTAAAAGTGATATATGGGTGTGGTTATGTGCGCGCAGAGACGAGTACTTTTCAAGCGTAAAGGATGTAAAGAAGGAAATTTAAATCAAAAACATTCATAACAATAAAGTTAAAGCAAATAATAAATTGTTATGACTACAAATTAATAATCCTTCAATGGTTTTATATTAATGAACATTCAATTCAATACAGTGCTGACTCATAAATTTGATTTTGTGAAATTATAACGATTCCAGACTTTATTTTAAACAATTCAGTTTCGAGTTGTTTGATTTTGAATTACTTTCTTTCATTAGAAAATTATGAAGAGAGTGAGTTAAAAATTAAATATTTTAAACTGAAATGACATTTGAATAGTATTTATAAATTAATTAAAGCGTTTAATTATGAATCTAATAATTTTTAATTATTTTCAGTATAAATAGTTTATGAAGGTTTAACCAAACGTTTAAAGTTCTTTAAAGACTAAAGTTTTCTCGTTTAAACAGTTCAATTTTGAAAATTGAAATCCGCATGTACATTTCTTAATTTCGAGCAAAAGATTAAAATCCTCTTTCGAAAGGAACTATTTTTCGATTGTTTATATTCGAACTGCAGTTTATTAAAAAAAAATCATGACGTTATTTACATCTATTTACAGTTGTTAAAGTCAACATGTTTTTTATCCAAAATGTTCAAATTCCAATCCTGTGAATTATTAATTCTTTCAGGTCTTCCAAAACTGCATTTTAAAATTCTTTAAATTGCAAATTCACGCTTTAAAATAAATTATTATATAATGATAATAATAAACATTTCTAAAAAATTTTAATTGAACTTATTTGAAATTATCGTATGATACGACATTCGTAATATTTTAAGTGATAAGATGTACTTTTTTCCTCAAAATTTGTCAAATTCCCAGTCAAAAAATGAATTTACTGACATATTTCTCGTCTGTTACAAAAAAATCCCACCTTCCCCATCAAGCTGTCACCCTGATTTAAAAAGTACTGTATAAAAACATGAATACAAAAAAATATTTTCACTTCTTTCAGTTTCACGTATTTATTAAAAAAAATTTTTTCACCATTTTCTAATCACATTTCTTTTACTGTATGAATTAAAAAAAATTCTAACTAAAAAAATCGCATTTGCATTTATTTCGGTAATTTGCAAGTTAGGTGAATTTCAAAGCTGACAACCCACTTATAATGAAAGAGGTCAATTCATTTTCAACTGCATTTTTTTAAAATGCTTTATCAACATTTTAAAATATTTTTTATCATTAAAATTATTTCACTTTTATGAAAAACACTATTTTTTACTGTTGAAACCTTACGACTATACGCAGTGTAAACATAACCTGCATTTTAACCACCTTTTTAACTAACAAATGGTATTTTTTCCCACCTTTTTATGCAATAATTCAGTATCTGGCACATCATTTTCATTCACTTTCAACATTAAAATTAGGTACGATAGTGCACATTCTACCAAAAATATGACAGCAATTTTTAAATGCCCGTTGAGCGTTATGGCGGCGCCTAAGCTTCCTCTCGTAAATTAAAAGTACTATACATGAAGTATGCGTATAGAAAACATAGGCAAGCATACCTTACCCGCAAAGAGCGCTGAATTTCGCTATTAATATCCCACATAGTTGAGTGAGCCCGCATTGGGACTCCGATATCGTGTCGAAAATCGAATAGGCCTCTCTTTCTAACGTGTGGACTTAGAAAGAGAGATTCGTTCGATTTTCGACTTCGAAACAGCATCGAGTCCCACTGTAGGTCTATTGCAAGTCTAATGAATGAGAAAATAAATTTAATAAATTGTAAAATTTATTTAATTGAACTGAACACTTAGCATTTTAATTTAAAGGAGATTTTGAATTAAATAGTTAATTGTTTTATTGCAAACCTCATGTCTAAAATGAACAGACTAGGGTAAGAGCACTAATTCTTGCCCCCCCCCCCCCCCAATTGTTGGTACCCTTTTCTAGATATTATGAAATAATAAGAGAATAGAGATAAATAGTAAATTGTTTTTTTTTTGTTTTAATAGTGCAGA
Organism: Belonocnema kinseyi; assembly: GCF_010883055.1. Classification (NCBI taxonomy): domain Eukaryota; kingdom Metazoa; phylum Arthropoda; class Insecta; order Hymenoptera; family Cynipidae; genus Belonocnema; species Belonocnema kinseyi. The sequence continues at coordinate 119,624,239 of NC_046660.1, read as the reverse complement.
CATTTTTTTGTAGTAATATGTATTCATCTTATGCTAAACAATAAGGTATGTGTTCTGAATTTACAAAATTCAGCCTTGTTTCCAGCCTGCCAAGAATTTTCTGGTTAGCTAAAGAAAATCTTTAGATAATTGCAGTTTTCAATTTACCACTAGCAACGTTGTAATTAACGGAAGTAACTATTTTCTTTTAAGCACAATTCGAGGTAATTAAAAAATTTTAAATAAAAATAAGTAAGATTCAACTATAATTTATTTATTAAATAATAGGAGGTGCCAATAAACTTTCAATCTAAAGCACTGTATGCAATTCCTGGCACCCCCCTGCCAAGAATTGGATTGTATGTTCTTGCAATGATTTCTATTCTTGGCAATCGGAAAAAGGATGGTTATGTTCGTATGTTGTTTTGTTAAATTCAGAATGAAAGCTGAAGTAAAGGTAAAAACAAGATTTTACACTAAATTACTGCAGCAGTACTTAAAAGAATTAAGTAAGTAATTATATTTAGTGATATGTTATTTAAAAATTAGCTATTGGGCAATGTAGACTTAACCACATATCAGTCTAATGGATCACTCACAACTAGTCTGTCCAACAAAATTACTGCCTTATTTACATACAGGAAAAGAATCTCGGTTGTAATTTTTACCAAGTCTGAAAATGTGTTAAATAATAATAAGACTGATTTGAAAAGTGTAGAGAGAAAAGAAATGTTTTGTAACCAGTTTTCAGGTTAGCATGCAATTGATGAAATATTACACGATTCTGCAGAATTGAGACGAAAAGCGATTCCAACCTAACACGTATAAGAAATTGCTTTAAAATGTGTAAAAAACGGAAATATGCATGATTATTTGAGTTTGCCTTTAACTCCAAAATGAAAAGGAAGGCAACAGGCATCTATGATTCAACATGTCAGGCATGAGGAGATTAGGAATTGGAAAAAATCAATTTAAAAAAATAATAAAAATAAGATTAAGGAAGCTAGAAAGAAAAAATGAAAACGGCGAGATTAAATTTTAGAAAAAGCCCAAAAAGATAGAAAAAGTTAGAAAACAAAAAGCCTGAACTAAAAAAAAAATAAAGCTTCAAATATTAACGATCTTATTGATTCTGCTAAAGGAGTTACTAGATAAAGAAAGTTTAAAGCTAAAGACACTAACAAAAAGAAAATCAATTTTCGAAAAAAAAACCGATTATACTAATTCTGCTAAATCAGTCAAAAGAAGCCAAGGATCACAACCTCTAAATGTGGACTAGATAGATGCTGATACTTAACTAATTTAAGCCAGACTATTTGTTTATAAATGAAAAATAATTGATAAATAATGTTTTTCTTCACTATTCACTTCGTAGTGATACTATTAAAGTTTAGTTTAATCTGACTCCTTCACCACTTTATCTTCATATAACTAGGGTGCCAATAATTGGGGCCACCCCTGCTAATAATTGCGACAACCCTGCCAAGAATTGAATTTTTAGACTAATGAGCAAATTTTAATTATTTTTTCAGTTTCTTATATATATTGAGGAGAACAAAGCTAAGAATTTGATACCCTATTATATTAGCAATGTACATATTAGTATTACATTTATCAAACTTACTATTTTTGACATTAATTTATTTCTCGAAGGCTTAAGTTTGCCTTAACCTGCCAACAATTGGGTACATTACCCTATAAACTATTAAACTCTACAAAAAGAACGTACCGAACGCATGAAGTTTCCATCAGCTCATCTAACTTCCGACCCTCAAATGTTGTCAGACTCCAAAAAATGATTTTCACACACTGCATGCTTATGGTTTAACAAAATGTCATTTATTAAAACGGCTTTTTGCTATAGCTTAATTATTACTGGTTTTCTTTTGTTGCAAAGAAAATGTGAAATTTCTGTTCGTTATTGTCATATCTGACTTGCAAGCAGGAACTACACATTTACGTCCCATTCTCATCGCACTTATAATAAGAACAAGAAAACTCTTAAATAAATTTAAAAATGCACTAGGCTACATTTTTTTAAACACTTGTTGTGAATTTCTTACAAACTAATCGTTTTTTAATTGTTTTTCTAAGCTCTGCAATGTTTATCAACTGAAACGTCAGACCAACTGATCGTGGCGCCATCTGTTATATTAGTTTCACCGACATTTCCCCTCTGGACCGTAAGAGAACAGAAAAGTGGGGGCGATGCATGGGACTGGTCCGAGCTAATAATTTGGCCTATACTGCGCATGCACAATAGCGTAGGGTCTACATTGTTGGAGTTGGTTGGAGCAATGAATATAACCCAGAAATGAATCCTATGTGGATTAAATGATTAATAAATTAAGTAATCGCTCATTATTAAAAATTGTGGCTCCTGCAAATGCATGTAAAATTATTTTTATGCATATATTAAAATTGGAAATTGAAATTTCCCGCTGAACTTTACCTAGCTTATATCATTCTTGAAAATTCACCTTTACGATATTTAAAAGTAGACGGCGTGGCAAGGTATGTACTCCGTTAACCGAAGACCGAAGATAACATTAAATAGGATAAAGTTGATTCCGTAAGTAATATCTTTTAAATATGAAGAATAATTCTTTTAAATAATCTGGGAGATGACTTTTCTATTCGAAGGAGAGAAAGAGAAAGCGAAATGAGTGAAAAGTCGTTTACTTATATTTCAATATTGAAGGAAGTCGAGGAAGGTGTGTTGACCTTTGCAGTTCCGGCAAAGTTGTATAGGGAGACAGAGACAGAGACAGACCACGGGGGCTGCACGCGGACCAACGACACGCGTGTGCAATACGCGAGAAAATACTATAAATAGTTATTTTTTTAAGCCTCTCCCATTTAGAATCGCGAACTTATTGAGAGCCTGAAAGTGTTCTCGCGTGTTTTAGGTGACATACAGTGCGGCAGTATAGTCTGGGTGTGTCGAAACAGTGATAAATATGGCGAACAGCGTAGCACCGGACTCATGGGAACAGCAGGCTGATAGCGGGGACGTAACTGTCGCCCCGGACAAGTCCCTCGAAAGCAAATTCTCTACCCTCAACGTAAACGCAGCGGAATTTGTGCCTTCCTTTTGCATTAATTCCTCACCCCAAAATTCGCTTGGTGGTAGTTCCAGCGACGCAGCTACAACTGCAGTTAACACTGCAGAAACTTCCATGCCTCCCGAAACTTATCACGGTTCGTTCTTTCATCTTTCCCCCGTATGCTCGGGAAACCTATTTTATCCGGTTTTCATCAACTTTTTGCGACTGGTACTGCGGCTAAAATTGAGATTTAGAACGAGGCATTCCACACAGTATCGTCTTAATATGTTGATATTATTGTGAATTACAAACGTGGCCGAGTTGTTTAACCCACTTATCACCTGGTGCTCACCTTTGGAGCTTTGATCTATGCTACATCGTTTTTTCTTTCAAAAAATTATTCCAGAGCTGTCGATCGGATTATTTTTTTGAAATGTTTTTTGTTTAGACTATTCAGTCGAGGGATCTTTTCCTGTGATTCTTAACGTTAACCTCAATGTGTTACGTGATTTCTTTTTATTCATTCAAAAAAGGTTAATCCAGAATATTACTGGTTTTTAAAGATTGTGTTGCATTCCTAGTTTTTATTAGCATTATTTGTTAATTAAACATTCGTTTATTTTTAAAGATTGCCAAGAATAATTCGTTTCGTCACTCTCAAAGTAAACATTTAAAAATTGAAAATCCCTTTTTTACTCATTTTATTTGCTTCAATTTGTTGTAAAAATAGCAAAAAAAACTTGTCTGACATACTTAAGTTTAGGTTGGGCAATAGCGTATAAATTTAATCTAAATTTATCAGGTTTTATAGGAAAATAATATCGACTGCTCCATATAATTTGTTACACTTTGAAACTTGCAGATAACGTCATACTAAATGAAGCAGTTGATAATTTTCTTATAGAAAATTCTTGTTCAAGTTAAAAGAGTTTACGTTAGGTGTCAGAATCACAGGAAATATAATTTTGAATTTTTAAGTAAATCTTGAAATTTTGAGTATAGAATTGAATAATTTTGATTCTAAATTTTAGGGACAACCACACCAGCAGTTCCTCCCGATCCGATCAGCATGAGAGTAGAGGATCCACCTTCTGGAGGAGGAACGCCACCACCCCCAGAAATGGCTGATGCTGAAACACTTAACACCAGTCCTCAACATCAACCAGCCGATTCCTGGGAAGAAGCTGCAGTAGATCCAGATCCTCTCATAACTCCAGAAAACGAAGAGGTACCATATTTGGTTTATTATGAACCTCCGAATTTGTGTATAGCTATTTAAAAAATTCAGAGTGTTTAGGTATTGATTGTCGAAATATCGCCTGATTAATAAAATATTACGCTATCTGCATTTAATGCCGTGCGTTGGTCTGTACGAGAAATATATAAAAATATCTTAGTAGAACGCAGGTATAGTCATAAAAAATGTTCATTTTAGTTACCTTTTATAAATTTGATGACTTTCTTTCATGTGGCAAAATTTTATATTTTTAATTTGCGAATTTAAGCCTTAGAGCTGAAGTCGTTTGTCAAAAAGGTGCATAAGTAGTGTTTTGGCCAAAATTAAACTAAATACACAGAGGATCTGTTGCCTGTCAACCTAACTCATAGTAAAAATTACATAAATAATATCTAATTAATATTAAAACTAATTAAAAATTATGGCGGTTGCCGAAAAGCGATCTTATCAATTTTTAAAAATAGTTTTAGTATCAGTTTTTACAATTTAAATTAGGTATTTTATAAACTTCGTAAATCAAACCAACATAGGAACTATAAAAAAGTCTCATTGAAGAGAAACTAGACAAATCATGATTTGAATTACAGATCAACCTAAAAATTCTGGTAACACTATATGTAAAAATTATGTAGCCTCATGGAAAATATTGTATTATTAATTTAAGTTTATGCAAAATCATTTTATTTATTTTTGTCGAAATCGAAATTTTAGTGGTTAGACCCACTTTTGACACACGAGTTATATTATTAACTTTATATAAAGCGCTCGAAAATTCAATATTATCATTATCTCAAAATTGGAAACATTAATAAAATATTTTAAGAAAAATATTTGACGATAATCATGCACTTTTTGTAATAATTCTACATTGTAATTTTTAGGCTGATATCGAAGAAGAAGATGAAATGGTTGTAAAGATCCCAAAGAAAAAGATAATCAAGGTAACAGAGGACACGAAGAGTAAAAAGGAACATGTCAATGTCGTTTTTATTGGACATGTGGGTAAGTAGCAAGACGTTAACAAATAGTTAACATAGGAAATGTTATTTTTCAAAAGTATTCAAAACATAAAACAGTTCAAGTTTTTGCTGTATAAACGGTAGATGATTGCTACTTTCAGTGATCAACTGAAAAAAATAGATTTGTGTTCATTTTGATTTTTCATCACACTGCTCAAAGTAAGTTGGGTAAAATAATAAAATACGATTACGACTACAATTTTCGAACAATTTCATTTTTTTCTTCAATGCTAATATTTTCTTTATTTACCCCTAAAGTTATAAGAAATTATGCATTTTGAGATACGAATTCATTGTTAAACTCGTAACCTTTTCAAAATAAGTTATTATTCGTCGAAGTACGTATAAGTCGTCCAAATCCTTATTTAGCCCTTCCTTAAATGTGGGTGCAGATTTTAATGTACCTGTAGACATAACGTCTCTATCTTAGTGAGGGGGTCTTGCAAGGCTTCCATACTTTTCCCTCTCAGCATTGTGGAGAAACTGGTCTTTTTCCTCTACCACTATATCCGCAAAGTCGCCATCAAATATTCTTAAGAGTTGATGCATGACAGTACATAACTAAATAACCAACAAAATGGGAATTTCGCAATAGAGCGAAAAAATATTGTGTAAAATTAAATCACTATTTAAGGATTGTACAAAAGTTAATTTTGATCTGAAGTGTTGCTGAATTGACTTAAATTTTCAGTTAAAGCAAAAAATAAAGAGAAGCATTCAAGGTATTAAGTTTCTGTATAGGTTTTTAATTATTGCATCACAAAATGATATTTCAAAAAATTCCTTCTACTTTAATGTGTATTTAAGTCTTACCCGTTTAACGGTCAAGCCTAAAAACTATTGAATAAGAATTCTAAAAAAAATCAGGAATAATGTATGGTCATTTCCCGATCGAATTTTTATAACCACCTTACGCAACGCGGAATAGTCCACTTTGATCTAATTCACGTATTTATTTTGTAGAATTCGAAGTTTGATACATGAAAATAAGAAAATCGAAAATAGTGAACGTTGCTCAGCTGCAACAGTTTAATAAGAATGTAGGTTATCTAGTTCTCTGTACTGTCACCCTTTAGTTCTTCAAAGTGCCTTTTTTCAACTCCATTTTTATTCCCACGATTAGCTAGGGAAGTATTCAGTCCACCTTTGCAGGGCCCCGCGGAAATAGTCTCTACACTCTATGAGGTGACCTGGTATTCTAGAGAAACTGTATGGAACGCTATCTCTTGGTGTCATGCAGCCTTTGGCACGGTAGTTCACGCATTGGCTTCGCATTTTTTAGTTCGCGACTATCCCTGGGTATTTTTCCTCGACTGCTTGTTTAGATAAGTATCCGTATTTAGGGTGTTCGTTTGACCGGGAAACGGAAAATTTTTATTTATTGACCGGGAATTTAAAAAGTTTTAAATAAAAACAAACCTAATAAGCGTTCAAATATGATGTCACACATGTTTTAAATATTTCAGACACACATTATCCCTTGTCATG
>NC_046660.1:119603546-119617369 GCF_010883055.1 Belonocnema kinseyi | reverse complement strand
TTCTATACATAATTTTGATTTTAATCACTGCTTATTGTAAACAAGATGCTGGAAAGTCGACCATTGGGGGTCAGATCATGGCTCTGACGGGAATGGTTGACAAAAGAACATTGGAGAAGTATGAAAGAGAAGCCAAGGAGAGAAGCAGAGAAACCTGGTATCTCAGCTGGGCACTCGACACCAACTCGGAAGAGCGGGAAAAGGGAAAGACAGTTGAGGTAGGCAGAGCCTATTTTGAAACTGAGAGAAAACATTTCACTATCTTAGACGCGCCAGGACACAAAAGTTTCGTACCAAATATGATCGGTGGAGCGGCGCAAGCGGATCTCGCCGTTTTGGTTATCTCTGCGCGAAAAGGCGAATTTGAAACTGGTTTCGATAGAGGTGGCCAAACCAGAGAGCACGCTATGTTGGCTAAAACAGCTGGTGTTAAACATTTGGTTGTATTAGTAAATAAAATGGACGACCCAACCGTAGAATGGGATGAGGCGAGATACAACGAGTGTAGGTGTGTATCTAAGTCAAAACTTCGTATTCGTATTTATAACAATATGAAGTGTGTAGCTGAAGATGTAATTAATTTGAACCTGATTTTCAGAGACAAAATATTACCTTACCTACGTAAGTTAGGCTTCAATCCAGCAAAGGATTTGACGTTTATGCCAGTCTCCGGTCAGCTTGGCATAGGTTTGAAGGATCCTATTCCTGACAGTCTTTGCACTTGGTATTCGGGCCCGCCTTTCATACCCTTCATAGATTCCCTTCCCTCTTTAAATCGAAAAAGTAATGGTCCATTTATAATGCCCATCGTTGATAAGTACAAGGATATGGGAACAGTAGTTATGGGCAAAGTTGAAGCTGGAGAAGCAAAGAAAGGACAGTCTCTTCTTGTCATGCCGAATAGGGTAAGCTTTTTATCCTTATTTGGTATCTCGAAAATGGTTTTATCTCTCATTGTATGATTAATGTGCTGGTATTGGTGTAAACTTGAGCAATTTCTATAACTTTACCTGAAAAAAAAAGCATTACAATTATTCGGTCTCAAGAAAATTAAATTATTAAGTAGTACATCGAATTTTTATTAATTGTTTTTAGACGGCAGTAACGGTTGATCAATTGTGGTCTGATGATGAAGAAGTCACTTCGGTGGGACCAGGAGAGAATGTAAAAATAAAATTAAAGGGCATAGAAGAAGAAGATGTGAGTCCCGGCTTTGTTCTCTGCGATAGTAACAATCCAATCAAGACGGGCAAAGTTTTCGATGCACAAGTAGTAATCTTAGAACATAAAAGCATTATCTGTGCGGGATACAGTGCTGTGATGCACATACATTGTGCCGCTGAGGAAGTAACCGTGAGGGCACTCATTTGTCTGGTAGACAAGAAAACTGGCGACAAAAGTAAGACGAGACCAAGGTTCGTCAAACAAGATCAAGTGGCAATAATGAGAATCGAATGTGCGGGAGTTATTTGCCTTGAAAAGTTCAAACTGTTTCAACAAATGGGACGGTTCACCCTCAGGGACGAAAGTAAGTATTCCGTACTCAAATTGTTTTTTTAGGGGAATTCGGAATTTATATAAGATCGTTGATCGGATCGTAGAATATAATATAAAATTACAGTGAAACTCTTCTATAGCGTCGACTTTGGGGCTGACGGTGGGTGGGAACTAACACATTATATCCAGCTCTGCTTTTGTTTGTTCACGTTTGAGTGGTAGCCGCGGATCCCGCGCAGCTCCTGATACACCTGTCTGCGGCGCGGTGTCAATTCTCGGAAGAGCTATAGAAGGGAGGGGTATTAAACAGTTTCACTGTATTTAATGACAGTATACTATGTGATACAAGTGCGAAAAAGCGGACTTTCGACAAATTTGTTGACGTTGGTTTGAGCCGTAGATGAGTGCTGCATGCAGTATGAACTGGTAGGAAGTGCTGCTAACTTTACAACCTTCTAAAACCCCCGCTTTTTCGCACGGTTTACAATAATTTTTGTAAAATGTGCATAATAGTATATTGTGCACTTCGTGAGGAAGAAAAGTGAATCTCCTTTCTACCATGGTGCATTTTTTAGGATTACATTGTTTTTAGTAATTTATATATAGATATAAATTTATTGGGTATATATAGCCGATTATATAAAATTATTATTTAAAAATTACAAAATCAGTTAAATAATAATTCTATACAACAATATAAGTTTGGAAAAACTGCCGAAGCAACCGCTCGAACCACTTACAATTCTTACTTAAAATCCATGGAAGAGAGAAGTGGAGCACGTCTTAGGTGAGGGCACCTCATCAGACTTCTCTACATATTGCGAGTTTCTTAGTCCTTCCTCATAGAGACCTTTTTAAATTTTGAAATTAACCTTATGTAGCCAGAATTTTTAACGCTCATGCGTGCTGAACTCATTAATCTTGACAGGCAGTCTTGGGAACCGAGAATTTTCTATTTTGTAAATGTTTCAAGCTAGGACAGTGTTCTTTGTATGACCCTGAACGTATTGCCAGGTAAGTAATAATCCCTTGAAAATGGCGAACTGAATTTTCTTTAACACTGCTTTTTTATTTTATTGAAAAAATCGAACTGTGATACAAATAGACTTATTCCATATACAGAGAAACTCTAAGCTGATTTTTTCATACGGAATAATTGTAACTTGATTCTTTATTTGGACTTATCTGTACTTGATTGTATATAGCATACAAGAGTCGGCATAAGTATAGTCTAAGAGTAAATGAAAAATGACTCATAAGGTGCTTCAACCGACTGGGCGGTTGTTACCTGACATATTTTACCGAATAATCTTAAGTGATTATGTTGGATGATATAGAGACTTTTTTCGGAAAATGTTATTTTTGGTTTAATCGCAGAGGATAACCTGGAGACCCCATGCAAGAACAACAGCGCAAAGTCTGGCGCGGTGGGGGAAGCCCCTGGCCGTTAAACATTCAAAGTTGAAATTTTAATGTTTGAAATATTGATTCTTATAGAAAATATAATGCCGCATATTTGTCTACTATTCAAAAAAGTTTTATCTTTTATCATTTCTGAAAAAATCGTAAACAATCTGTTTTTTTTTTAATCAAAAACTCGTGCTTACTGCTATGGTTGTTGGATTAAGCTTAAGGAAAATATGCTCTTAAAGTATTCTTGAAACGGCTATCAGATAAACATTTTATATTTTTGTCTGTAACAAAATAACCAATTGAGCGGTTGGGTGCAAAGTATAATGAAATTTAAATTTCGCGCATTCGTTTTTAGCGCCACCTGACAGCGGTGGTCAGAATCACCTCTGAGCCATGCTTGAGAATTTGAGGTAAACACGCCTCTCATTGTCATGTTTCGCTGGTGCAATTACAATTGCCTTTTTAATGATTAATCTATTTATTATAATCGACCATATAATAAATAAGTTATTCTCCTTATTTTGACCGCCACCCTCTCCTGCCTATATTCCGAAAGAGCGAAACAGAATATCCTTATTTGGCCAAAATTGTATGTCGAAATAAGCTACCGTCGGCTATTTCGCCGTACTTGTATGTCGAAATAAGCTACAGTTGGCTATTTCGAAACGGCGAAATAGTCGCAGCCTTGAATTTTTGTCAAAAAAGCTGACTTTTTATGAAAGTACTTACATTTTCAACAAAATAATTAAACTTGTAACCAAATAGTAGAATTTTAAACCAAAAAGAGATCATTTCTGAACCAAAAATATAATATAATAGTCATATAATGACTAGCAAAATAGTATAATTTTCAAAAATAATTAAATTTTCAAACAAAAGTTCGTATATTTTTGTTGCTAAATTCATCTGTGTTGGTTAAAAATTCTACTATGTGGTCGAAGCTGCTGTAGTTCCCAAACTAAGAATGAGACATATTTTGCATCGTTCAACACAGCAGGCCCCGAAGAGATCTCTCGATGTTTGATGGATAAAAATAAGTATTTGTGATTGGAGTAAAATTGATTTTTAATTGGTGCGTCTGGTCCAAATCTTTGGTTGAGGGCAATTAATGTCGAATTTAAACAAAAATAATCGAGTACCTCTTATTTTCGAGTCCCTCTGTAATTTCAAATGTAAATGTAATTTAGCATACTTTTCAAATCGATTTTTGCTGCAACTACCCTACCGAAAGAAATCTCTGAGTATATTCTAAAGATTCTCTAGGGTCAGAGAAGCTCAGAGAAATTTTTCGCAGGCACTCAGGTGGATGTATTCAAAGGTCCAGGTAGTTCTTTTAAATGTTTTAAAGGCTTTAAAATGTCCTTTCCGACATTGAAATGGAAATAAGATCATAAATAAAAAACAGAGAGGCTGAAATTGAAATAAGAATTCGATCAGAAATAACAAGCAGAGGGGCTATATCAATAGAGTAGCCCACATTCAAGGGTCCTTTGTTAAGCTTTCGGATTAAAATTTAGAAGTAGATTAGAAACTGCCGACTACTGCAAATAACTCTGCCCGCCCGGTACGTGACAAATACAAAATGAATATTATATTACTGTCGCACCACTCTTAAAAGGACCACTAAATGGCCTTGAAAAGGACCCAAATCTTTCAAATCGCTATTTCGCTTGAGAATACTCAGAGATTTCTATCGGTAGGGTACCCAGTTTCGTTTTTTAGTATGGATTCATTTTTCTTTTGTCAACGTTCCTTAAATGGGTTTAAACGCATTGCTATTTTTTAATATATACTTATAAAGCTTATAAACAACATAACGTTGTACGTGTAAACTTAACTTCGAATTAAATAAAAACTTTAAGACTATCATGCTGACAGTCCTAACACTTTTGTTCTTTTAACCACTTATAAAAAATGATACAAAATTTTACCTTATTAAACAATCTCATGATTTATTTATAAAAAAAAAACTCACGATATGTTCCAACACATGACTTATCTCCTAACCCAACTTTTGTGCCTACAAATGTTACGAATCAAGAATTAGGATTTCCATTCGTTTTTTAGTGCGTAAATGCCTACCCGTATCGCACTGTTTTATCTATCGAGCAGATTAGTTACGTGACTAGATTGGGATTGACTTTCGATATTCGAGTTTCGACCTTACGAAAAATGCAAGTAGGCCGTTCTTGCACACAAAAGCTCAGTTATTTTCTACGCTATTGCATAACTCGGTCCACATAATTTTTGAGCGCTTAGTTTATCGAGTGAACTCTGTGCATATTAAAACTTTCTGTGGAGAAGTTGTTAAAAAAAGTAAACAGAACATTTCCTTTAACTGCTTTTTCAAATAAATTAATGGGTGAAGAACTATGAAGGCAGGTCAGACATTGTTTACATTTCTTATGGTTCCATTGTGGAGAGGGGGGAGGGGGTGAGTGGCTGATAATTCGTTACGTAATTTAAGTACGGTCCTTTAAATGTAAAGCAGGTCACACAGGAGAATACGTATATTAAGGTGTCTACTTTGCTTTAATAAAAGGAAATTCGGGATTTTAAAAAAATCAGGAATTGTCCTTGACTTTATTTTCAATGCGGAAAGTTTATTTCATTTTCTTATACAGTACCTTCCCATATATATTTATGTGTCTGTGTAAATTTATGTAAATTAGACATGTAACATTTAGTTTATTGTTAATGAGTTAATGGACTAAAACTAGGAACTTAAGGGCATGTGATACTTAGAAAATTGTCGATTTTACCAGTTTTAGGTTCCCCCGGCACGAACACTTTTTTTTGTGTTTTTTTTTTATCAACAAATTTTCAATATTGCTAACAACGTGCGTGTATATTTCGAGGTTATGTGTGTTACAATTCACCCGAGTGTTACTTCCAAACTACACAATATTTTGGCTGAAAACTTTGGACTTACAACTAAATATAGTAACTAATCTCCCGGAACCATCCTTGTTTGCAGGCAATCAAAAAAGTTTATTTCATAAATAATTTCCGGATTATCGGAAAGGCAGAGGTGAAAAACGACGTAACCTCAAAATAATGCACATGCATAAAATTTGTATACAGCACAATAAATTTTTTTGTTATTATCCCTCAAGAAAGAGTCCAGGGACGTCCGTTATCATATTTTATAGCATCTCCGAATTCAGTTTTTAAAAATTTTCATTTTTGTGGAAAAAAAGCCGGGGAAACTGTAAGTATCACATGCCCTTAATAACATTTGATAAAAAAGTAATTGTTAGAGAGCGGATTAGAGTCACTGTGAAATTCTCTGCCGAGCGCCGCTCAGCTCGCACGCGGATAATGCCGGCTAGACCATAATTTGTTTTTAATAATTTCGAATTGTAAGCGTTTGAAATTTAAGAAATCTGTATTCAATAATTTGCAGTTGAAAACGTTCCAATTCAAAATATTATAGATAGGTAAACTTTTGAAAAAATAACAATATTTCGAATGGAAGAAAAAGAAATGAATTTGTATCATTTCATATAGTGTCCTCGAAAAATAAAATTTTAAACAATAGTTTTCAAAATTCAAAACCTTCAAACTTAAACAATTTTATTTTGAATTGAAGAATCTCGAACTCAATGATTTCAGATTAAAAGTCAAAAGTGTGCAATTTCAAAACGTTAAAAATTGAATATATTCCGACAAGAATGTTCCAAAATAGATCATTCAAAATTTAGAGCAATGAAAATCGTATTATTTCTAATCAATAGCATTCCAAATTGAATAATTAAAAAGTGAAAACTTTTGAATTTTAATCAATTTAAATTCGAAACGATTAAAATTATTAAAAACTTAATTAAATATTTTAAAGTAAAAGCTTCTGAAATTCTAGAAACCTACATTTTTATTTAAGTGAAAAAATTATGATTGTACTTAAAAATTAATTAGTAAAATGTTTCTAAAATTACAAAATAATCTCACATTTATTTTCATCGTTCAAAATGGAAATTTTTTCAATTCTGAACCTCTAAAATTGAATTATTCTAAAAAAAAACGTTCGAAATCAAAAGTAATTTTAAATGGGAAATATTAAAAAATAAAACTTGTACTCATATTTAACGCACACGCTACACCAATTTTATTTCCTTTGCTCTTTTTAATTGTTTAGAAGTATGAACCTTTTTACAGTTTCACATCACTTTCTTTTATCTGCAGAAAAATTATTATATACCAATTTTGTAGCCTTTTAAGGTTCCAGTAAGTGTTTCACAAATTCTAATGTATACAGATTTTTAGTATATTGCAATTATTATATTGTTCACTTGTAAAAACTACAAATACACGAGGCCAACTCAAAAATCAAGGTGGTCAATTAAGACGATTAATACCAGAGTGGTCGTTTTAAACTTACATTTTGAGTTTTTTTTACATTGAGGTAGAGAGTTTTACCTGTTGAACACGAATTTGATATTAGTTTTTCTTTGAAACCACCAAAATATCTTTTCCTGAAGTTAAAAGACTTGTACTATAAACACGATGTTGTTAGTTTTCCTTGGAAACGCCGGAAATATTGTTTTGTATGTTTTGTTTTATCAATAAAATAACTAACTACAAAAATGAGTTTCCCGAGGTTCTATAGGAAAAAAATAAACATCACAATATTTTGTGTACATCACGTAAACATCTAAAAAAGAAATACTTTATTCACTTTCTTCTACATAAACGCGTGACATAGATATAAGACCCCCTGAAAAGCGAGTGATACAAAGCCTGCTGAAATATTATTATTTGCGAACACCACCACACTGAAATATTAAGAGTAATCTAATTTTTCTGTGGATACATATTAAAAAAGAATTAAGATATATAAATAAAAACAGGGTTAAACAACAACAACAGGGTCCCAGTGGCGCAACTGCCATCTAAAAATTAATACCGACTCCCAGTAGATAGTAGGTAGATAGGATCCCGGTAAATCACACCTACAATCACAGCCAAGTAGATGATAGCCACGCAGTCGTATGTTTTCACGGCCAACGATATTAATAATATCACAACTCACTTTTCAGACGGGCCTATAGTCTCAGAAAATACTGATTTCAATTAAAATATCGTAAATCACTCTGGTGGTTAGACAAGTCCTCTCGTGGAGCTCAATGTTCGTAAAGACGACTGGAAAAACCATGGCCGAAGGCCAGGTTTTAACAACTCGTCCTGAAACCATTGATCTCCCCGTAAATATATGTCTAACACTCATTGTAGTGTAATATACTGTCATTTCCGTTTGTTCTATTACATTTATAAAAGATTCTGTACAGGGTCTCGCACAACAGTAAACTTCGAAATTAAATTCGCAACGACGAACAATGGAATTATTTGAAAAAATAACTAATGCAATTTTCTTTGTGTGTAAATGATTTGAATTCCTTAAAATTATCTCGTAATTTAAAAAATATTTTTAAAAAACTTAATTTAAGCTTATGTTTGAAAAAACTTGTTTGTATCAGAACGAGAATGAGAAGCTCTCATTATCATTTTCGCCACATAGTTCGTTGTTACTATTTCTTCGTGCTACTCATGAATTCTACCTTAAAGTGCTTTACATCAGTGGCCGGCAAACTTTTTGCTCAGTTTTCAGGTATGGTCAGGCCAGCCCCTACTTAATTTTTTCTACTACTTTTCGGTATATTCATGGACCTCAGTGTGAGTGAGCTTACTCCAGGAGGGGTCTTTTGTCTACAGGCATGTCAAAGTAAGGAACTTTAAAAACTTATAATTTTTCAGCTAGCGATTTGAAAATAGCATAACCAGCATCTACGAATTTTGTCCATTCCAATGATATATTACTTGCCTAAAAAAGTTGAATATTTGACGGAGTTTAATATCAAGAAAGTTCAGCCTAATATTCAATTTAATACTAAATACTTCTCAATTTTTGAACTTTTATAGACAAATTACATGTCGGAAAAATACGCAGATTCCAAATATATTACTTTCAAATCACTGATTGCAAAATTAAGAATTTGTTAATCTCAAATTTGTTCCCATTTTTCAACAAAGGACCCATGAAAAAAAGGATGGTTTGCCCGAGCTCGCAGGTAGCTGACCAGAAAGTAGGTCGTTGGTCAGCCCGGTCAGGGTAGCCTGACTTGGTCAGGGGCATGCCGACCACTGCTTTACATAATACTTGGACGGTCCATTTAATTGTATTTACATATTAATATAATACATACATCTTTGATATGAATAAATTTTGTATTGAACTTGAATTAATTAATCTTTGTCTTGATTTCAGATAAAACAATTGCCATCGGCAAGGTGCTGAAAGTGGTCGAGTAAGTTTGCTCAAAGTCGACTGCTGATCAAAAAGCAAGCTCTTAATCTGTGAAGGAAAAAAAGCAACGATAGCAAGCCGATCTTACGACACGCGAAACTATCTCAAGAAATACGTGTGACGCATTGAGTAACTATTAAAAAAAACCTCATAGACACATGTACACACGCATGCGCGCGTTTGCACTTCCATACACGACTACACACCGATTTTTACATGAGACGTTTTTTGAAAAATAAGCAGAGAGATATAAGGGAAATATATATAAATATATATATTATATACGAAGAAAAAGCTATATAACAATCTAAGTGCAAGTCATTTTTGATTACGACGGAGATAAATCAGTCGCCGATTAAAGATTGCACAGTTTTTCTAGGAAAAGGACACTCGATTTCAAATGTTAAGATATCGCGACAAACGGTTAACGATAATCTAGTAACAAAGTCTTCGATAACGCGGAGGAGATATTTTTTTCTTTAAAAATACGCGAGATAAATAAGAAATAATGAATACTGATAAAAGAAAGAGCAGCGTTTAAATGAATATTATTATTATTGTATTATTTTTAGTTATCATGAAATTGGTGGTTTAACGAGGGAGAAATACCGAAAACGTATCGAGGAAACACGTAGTTTGTGTTACACGGCAATTTATAACTACGAAATGATTACTATTACTAATTAATATTATTATTGTACTGTTTCTTATTTTATTATCATTAAAAACAAATCTACAGCAAGTTTCATCTTGATTTTTATCGAAGTCTTCAGTTTGTTTCAAGTCGTTGTTTAACAGTGTATAGATTGTTTTAAACATGAATGAATTTTTAATTTCGATGAAATAACGTTATTAAAGCCGATATTAGCTAGGTATGTGCAAACGGTACTAAGTTCAGGTACAAGAATGCCATTTATTTACAGAATGGTAGGCTTGGCAAACGCGAGGAAACTTTTATTTTGCGTCGCATTGAAATGGAGACTGTAAAACACGGATGTCCACTTATTTGTTGCAAGTTTCGGGTTCTACATTACTTTCTTCTGCTTTGCGAAGTGTTCTGTAAGCAAAAGAGCAGCGGGAATCATTCTCTTAAAGAAATGCAACTTTTGTAATATTCACCCGTTTACAATATTTCAGAAATGAGACAGGGAAACAGATGTTCGAAGAAGCTGGAAATCTACTTGTAAAATATAAAGATTGGCAACGAGCCCATTGTTATTATATAATATTATTGATTAAAGTAATAGTATTGGTTAATGATTATGAAATGTCAGTGGGATCCAAGAAAGTTAACGTAATAACACGGGAGTCTCACGGGAACTGGCGTATATTTGAGATTATTTTTCTAAACAAAAAGTTGAATTCTGATGCATTGAAGATAATATATGGATTTCAATTTGTAAATTATTTACGGCATATTTAATTCTAGAGCTTTCAAATTTGATTGCCTTCAATTCGAAGGCTGCTTGATCTAATGTAATTTTATTTTTATTTAATCTTATGCTTTAGTTTCTTGGAAAATTGTAAAATGCTGTAATATAGGAATGTACTTTTGAAAGCTTTCAGATAACGTGACAAGAAATTATATAAATTAAATAAAATTGAATATAAAGATTCCCAGGCGATTGAGCGTGTACCACAGATTAGAGCGGTTTTCCTCATTTTAGATGTCGTTGCGTTTAATTTTGAATTGTTCGATTGTCATTTTCTTAATAGTCCAAACGATGCACAGTAGATATTGAAATTTTGTCTAAATTGTTATCAAGCTGAAAGTCGGTCGAAATTTCCTACTATTGCAATATCGTAATTTAAATCGTAATATAGAATTTTCGAGTGTTAACACTTAAAATAGTTTAAATCAGATTTTTAATATGTTTAATATTAATAAGTTTAGCATTGCGATTTAAATTACGACCATTTAAGAAAAATGACGATATCCATGTTCGTATCTCTATAATTTCATATGGAACCGATATCCAACGCCCATAAACGGTTAGGAAAAAGATTGATATGAACAATTAAGCAGTACTGGAGAAAATTGGACAAAAGTTCGAAAGAGTGTTAAAGAGCCCACCTTACAAGTTTTCTAAATGTCAAAAGAAAACCTTCACACATTTCATGCTTTTGTTACAATTTGAGAAAAATTTAAAAGTATGATTTCACCTATAATTATTTTGTAAGCAATAAACATTAATTAAATTTTTTCTTGAGTCGAACAATGATAAATAATAGTGATTCAAAAATGTCTATGCGTTTTATTCGATACTTTTTACAATCAAAGTGCCCAAAAATGTTATCCTAACCGGTCAACTGAATGCTGACGACAGCCCATGATATAAGTCAGCTTAGTATACCATAAATTTCATTTTTTGGAAAAAAGTATGGCTTTAGTAAATTAGGAAGAGATTTTTATGAGCATCCGGTTACGGTGTCGATGGGATTCTTACACAGTTGCTGAATGTATTATAAATCTTCGGATGTTCTTTACATGGATTCATGCGTCTAAAAGCGATAAGGCTGACTCGCTTTGTAAGCAAATGTTAAAACTAAGTTGCTACAAAAAGGCATGAATCATGCTGAATTAATAATTTTTAAAATATCTTTCACGAAGAAATAGTGAGGAGTGATATCTCCAAGGCGTGAATGCGTCTCTTATTGGAGCGGTTCTGCGCGCAGCCAGGATATCAAGTGTTTCATGGCTGTCGTGTGACAGCGCTATTGTGGTTCTCCCAATAAGTAAAAGAATCCAAGACCACTTCTTGTTTACGGAGATACTACTCCTTACTATTCCTTGTATTGAGACAGCGTTGTGCGCTTGTTCTTCTTTTGTTCTCACTTTTTTATAAGAGAGAGAGAGAGAGAGAGACAGATCTGTTCATATAACATTTAGAAAAAAATACATGACGGATAGTAAAACAAAAAAGAGTTAAATTATTTAAGAGTATAGATGCATAAAAATAATGTTTGTTGCGCTATCGGCATTTCGTTAATAAACTCGAAACGAACAAATTTGGACGACACATTTTCATATTGTCAATAAAAAATGTATAAGGACAGATTTTTTATGATAAATGAACTATCTTCTCACCCCTTTTATTACTTTCACTATGTTTGCGTATTTCATCAAGAAACGAATATTATGTGCGATATTATTTTAAATAAATTGAAAAGGTGCAGAGCCGAGTACTTACGGAACACCTCCAATTTGTTCGTTATATATACATAATGATACTATTTTATCGACGATGTCTACTCAGACATCAAAAAAAACTTTGTTACTTCTTTTGATTTTGCAACAGATTCGTGGCATGCGTAGAGAGCGTTTATGAATCACGTGTTTAGTTCTTAACTAATTTTCGGCCTCCAGAGTTTGACATTTGTGCTGACTCCCCCTCCTCATCTGTTCTCACATGACGTTAGACGAAATTTTACAGAAAATGACGGGGATCCTCTAAAAGGATTTTTTAAAACCGTTGAGTGCATCAAGTGAACCTAACCTGTTTTTAAGTTTAATGTAAGGTTTTATTTAAATTTGTAATTTAAGAATATAACATGCTCTTTTTAGGGTCACGTGATATGGATGCCTCCATGCGCATCCTCAATGCTCGTATATCGAGTCGGATATTGAGGATGTATTGTTGGTCATTTTCGATACAGGGAGTTGTACTTTTTTAAAAATAAAACAAAGTCTATGATATCGTAAAATTTTGTTTTTCAGTATGATTTTTATGAAGGCGGTGCGAGGCGTCGGAGTGGGGAATTATATATATATATATAGGATATCACATTTTCTGCTCTATTGAGGTGCTGCCCTCATTGTACTACGAAGTCGAATTCTTGTTTTCTCATTCTTAGTAAAATATGACGATAATATAAGATTTTTTGAGGTTAGAAAAGTTTGACATGTATGTATCGCTGAATTTTTTTAGATCTGAAGCTTGATTTAGGTTTTCGGTTACAGTCTTTTTTTTAATTATAAAAAAATGTTCTCGAAAAATCATATTTTTAATTTTAAAAAAAGTATTATAGAAAGACATTTCGAGATAAACAAGGGCTGAAAACATTTTTCTTTGACAAATATATTTTTTTAATTGAAATAATCAAATATTTATACCAAAGAAACAAATTTTTTTATGTTTGAAGTGTTTAAACATTATTGTTTAAATTTAAAATAATTAAAACAAAATATATTTCTGGATAAGATATTTTGGTTGAAAATGTATATAGTATTTTTTAAATCACAAACGTTCTTCCGAAAAATCAAAATCTTAATTAAAAAACACGTGTTTTTGTATATTAATTTGTCGGTAAAAGTTTTTGTATAATTTTAATTTTAAATTCAAACAATAATTTTTAATACTTTAAATATTAAACAAAAATTTATTTGATAACAATATTTTACTATCGTATTTTTAATAAATAATTAATATTGATTAAGAAACAATTTTATTTGGGAAGTTTTATTATTTGGGAATTTTCAAATTCGTTAATACAATCTGTCAAGTTAAAACGTGGGTGGCTTTACTCGCAGTCGGTAAGGTGTGTCGACATGATTTTGGTGTCAAAATATTAAGAAGAGCTCCCTCTTTCATGCTTTTTGATTTAACATTCA
>NC_046660.1:119600704-119603446 GCF_010883055.1 Belonocnema kinseyi | reverse complement strand
GAGGGAGCTCTTCTTAATATTTTGACACCAAAATCATGTCGATACACCTTACCGACTGCGAGTAAAGCCACCCACGCTTTAACTTGACAGACTGTATTATAAACTGTTCAGGAATTTTATTAGTTTTGGAATTGTATTTTTCGGGACAGAGAGTTTTACCGAGCCGGGAATTTTATTTTTCGGGATATTTTAGCCGTCCCCATAGAATTACAGAAAATTTGCTCTAATTATAATTTCGGCGCTCGATCTTGTTGATTTTTTCCTACAGTATTAATAAAAAAAAATTGTATGGAAATTTTTGATATCACAAATTTAAAGATAATCACAATTAAAAGTTTTAAAATTCGCTGTATCTTCAATTTTTATTCTGGGATCTTGGCAATTTTTTTCTAATCCATTTCAGTCACTCGTAAACGGGGGTGATTTTGTCTTAGAAAATAAGTGATTAAAATTTCAAAAAATTGGGTAGCCTTTTTTGACATCTAAGTATGTAACAAAGGCAAAATTCAGAAAATTTAAAAACTAATTTAAGAGCTATTATTTATACTCTTTTAAGATACTAATACAATTTACACAACACTAATGGTAAAATTTGGAAATTTTTAGGCCTGCAGTTTAAGAACTTGAATTTTAACGTTAAAATTGCTTAAATTTCAGAATACAGCCTTATTGTTTGAATTTTCAGAATTTTCGTTATAGGTTATAGGTTAGGTCAAAATAACATTCTGGGATTCGAAATTGTTACAACGCGAAAAAGTTTTGATTTAAAAGTTAAAATTACGAAAATACACCATTTTCCATGTTCATTTGCAATCCAGAGAGTCACTTTCTTTCGCTTCTTTTGAAAGTCGATCCTTTGCTTTCAGTTATCTTTTTAAAATATACCTTGAATTTAACGCATTTCAAATTAAATGTTTGTAGCTGCATTTAGATTTAATTATACAAAGGTTTTTTGTTTTAAATATAAATTAATTAAAACATTTTGTTTTCCACGATTGGATGTCATTTTGTTTTCCACGATTGTGAAAATGAATTTTCACAATTTCAGAGTGATAAATTTAAACTTTGAATGTTACAATTATAATTGTTTTATTTTTTTATTTGTATTTCGAGGGTAAAAGTATTGCGTTTTGATTCTTAAAAAAAGTTAAATAATCATTAATTTAGAAAAAAATCAAATAAGCCGGAGGTTTCTGCATGTTTCAAAGAAAAGAACAAAATTTGGAGCTTCTCAAGAATTTTGAAATATTAGGAAAAAAATTAAAATTTCTGGGTAGTTTTAAAATTATTTTTTATTTCGAAAATGTACATAACTCAAAGAGAGTGTTTAAAAATATTTCAAAACATTTGAAAAGATTGACAATATTGGAAAAAATCTGGAAGCTCTTAAAACAATTTTGTGTGCAGGATTTCACAAAAATGTTAGGAAAAATGGGAATCAGTCTAAGACGTTTAAAAGTTCCGAAAAATTAAAAAAATAATTGAAAAAGATTTTAAATAATTTAAAAGAGAATTGATACTTTTGATGATTTTAAAATGTTTTGAAATGTTGACTTTTTATTTTTTAAAAATACATCATTTTAAGAGGAGGTATAAAAATACGGCACCACTGAAAAAATTCCCGAAAGGGATGAACGAAAAATGCCAAAAAATGAAATCTCCGGCACCTGAATAATAATTTTATAAAAATTGTATTAAAAAATACATTAAAAAACACGTGCGCTTTGAAAGAAAAAAATGTTCTGCCTAAATTTTCTTCGTACCTACATAAGAACATTTTTGAAACAAACTTTGCAGGATTAAATTCCACAACGATTTATATCAAAATTTATGTTTATTATTTTTTTTATTAATAAAAAATTCGATTTTTCAGAACTTTTAAATATTTTTTTCAAATACTATGCACATTTTCAAACAAAATTTTTCATACAGAAATATATATTCGATTATTGTATTTTCAATAAATAAATAATATTTTATAAACAATTTTTTGAATTGTTTCAATTCCGGAATTTTCTAGTTCGGATATTTTATAATACATTTTCTTTGGGAATTTGCTTAATTCGGTAATATCTTATTGTCCGGAATTTTATTTATTTTATTTTTCTTGAATTCTTCAATTCGATTTTAATATTTCGGGACTTTTATAATTTCGGGAATTTTATTCTTTGGTTATCTTTCTATTTACGAATTTTAAAGTGTCGGGAATATTATTTTTCGGGATTTTTCAGTCGCTTTTTCCGAAAAATAAAATTCCCACATCACTGTAAAAATTCCGAAATTATAACATTGTCAAAATATAAAAGTTCCGAATTGGAAAATTCTCGACAATTTGCAATCTTACCGAATTTGAGAGTTGCCGACAGAAAATTTTCGAATTATACAATATCCGGGCTAGACAACTCTCTAATTTGAACAATTAAAAAATATTTTTTTAAATCGAATAATAAAATACTTATACCAAAGAAAAAACTTTATTAATGTTGAAAGTTTTTAAAAATTATTGTTAGAATTTAAAATAACAATAATTAAACAAATATATTTTTGAATAAAATCTGTCCAGAATTTCATTATTCTAGCATTTTTTTGCAGAATTTTACATAAATTTTACGAAAAAATGGGAATCATTATAAATGTTATACTAGCGGAAAATGTCTTTTATTGAAAAGGCTACTTTTCTTCTATTCCGCGCCGCACGTTAACGTTAATGACGAACGGACAAGGTAATGAATAAATAAATAG
>NC_046660.1:119598098-119600604 GCF_010883055.1 Belonocnema kinseyi | reverse complement strand
GTCAGTAGAGTGCATCTGGTCCTTGAGAAGAGCTGGAAGACCTTTTATTTATAATTGTCATAAAACAGAGCGGTGCAGAGTTTGCTAAACCGTCGTAAAGGGTTAAGCTCCGATAAGCACCGCGCATGTGTTCAATATATTCTATAGCTTACCATCCTCGTAGTTAAGCGATTAAATTTATTATTATTTATTGAGGTAGAGAAAATCTCTGTTGTCTAGACCAGAACGTGACCGATTGAATAGGAACGGGAAAATTTCATTTATAAAACTAGAATTCGTTTCGAGGACGAAACATGTTCCCCGCCTTGAACTCTGTGAGTTCAAAAATAAGAATAAAAATAAGCGAATCTAAATATCAATTAATAAATACAAAGATCAAAAAAATAATTGAAATATACAGCATATCAAAATCGAAAGTAATTTCAGCAATGTGATCTTAAAATTAAATATTTTAAAAAACTATGTAATCATTGATCAAGCGATTAAATTGAATAAGGTTTTCAAATATTACAAGTTGTGATAAAATATTAAATCGAATAAAATAAGATTAAGTATGAGTAAATACATATGGTAACGCATATATGTGATTGATAATATAAAAGTATAAATAGATTGTCTATTCTACATCGACTGGTAGTGGTGCTAGTTTTTTAATGCAACGCTTGTAGGTTCCACCAGCCATCTTGACTGTAGCAACTCGTACAACACCGTCGTCTCCTGGATGAACTGCAATCACACGACCTAGGCTCCAGTGCATAGGTGGGAGATCATCTTTTATGGTGACTAACGTGCCGAGCTTAATTTGATTTCCATTGCTAGAGTGCCATTTTCCACGAGTGCGTAGCTCGTTGAGGTACTCTTTGTGCCATCTGCGCCAAAGGTGTTGCTTGATTTTTTGTATGTGTTGCCACAACGACAGACGATTGTCCGGCACATCCAAATAATCATGCTCGGGTATACTAGCTAGAGTCTCCGATTAGGAAATGTCCGGGAGTCAAGGCCGTCAGGTCATTTGGGTCAGAGGAAACAGGAGTAAGCGGGCGCGAATTCAAAATGGATTCTACTTCAATTATACAGGTGTTGAATTGCTCATAAGCAAAAAGTGTTTTTCCTACCGTACTATAAAAGTGACGTTTAAAAGATTTTACAGCGGCTTCCCATAGGCCGCCAAAGTGGGGCGAGCTCGCTGGAGAAAAATGCCAATTGATACCTTTGAATGCGAGGTCCCGCGCAATTTTATTATTATTGTCAACTGATCTAATAAAAGCTTGAATTTTTAGAAGTTCGTTTTTTGCTCCAACAAAACAAGTAGCGTTATCGGAGTAAATATTTTTAGGTTTACCCCGCCTGCTAGTAAAGCGTTTAATTTCTTGTAAACAACATTCAGTTGTAAGATCAGTTACGAGCTCAAAATGAATCGCCTTAGTTACAAAACAGACAAATACAGCTACGTAAGCCTTGATACTCTTATTATTTCTGAACTTTTTTTCTTTAACAAGAAAGGGACCGCAATAATCGATACCGACATTTTCAAAAGCTCTAGTTTGTTGTACGCGACTTTTAGGTAAATTGCCCATAGGATAATTCGGTATTTTGGGATTCAATTTACAACATCTGACGCACTTTGAAATAATATTTCGCACTACAGTCTTGCCGTTGACTAACCAATATTTTTGCCGAACAGCAGTCAAGGTTAATAGCGTTCCTGCATGCCAATATATTATATGCTCGTTTTGAATTATTAATTTTGTTAAATGACTATCTTTGGGTAATAAAATAGGACATTTTTTAGCGTATGTAAGTGGTGCATTGCCTAGCCTACCTCCTCCACGTATGATTGCATATTCGTCTAAAAAGGGCCATAAAGTTACGAGTTCGCTTTTTGAATTTATCTCTATGCTTTTTCGAAGATGTTTTAGTTCTCGCGTGTAGTGACTCTCTTGAACGACTTTAATTAGTTGCGTGTAAGCATCATTTAGCTCCTGTGCTGTAAAATTTCCAGTTAATTTTGACGGTGATCTTTTATTGATAACTTCCCGATGGCAAAATGCAATGAACCAAATTAAAGAATTGATTGATGAAAAACGCTCAAGTGTTTCATTTTTAATCTGTTTGTCTTGTTGTTCAGTCGCGGCAACAAGAGCGGTTTGAACTCTTTGCTCTGGCATTTCGAGTGTAGATAATTGCAATGTTTTCCAATTTTGTTCGTTTTCTGAAAGCCACGAAGGGCCAAAAAGCCAAATTTTGTTATTAATAAACTCTGAAGGAGCCTGACCGCGAGAGATATAATCTGCGGGATTTTCTTCCGTCGCAATGTGCTGTCATATAGAATTTTCAGTAAGTGTTTGAACTTCAGCTACGCGATTAGCAACAAATGTTTTAAGTAAATGAGGTGATGTTTTTCACCAATGTAGAGTGATAGTTGAATCTGACCACAAATAAATCTGGTCATATTTTAATTTTAATGCCTCATTTACTTCTTGCATTAATTGAGCGAGCAATAAGG
>NC_046660.1:119594520-119597998 GCF_010883055.1 Belonocnema kinseyi | reverse complement strand
TATTTTTTATTAATGATGGACCGATCAAATAATTTATGGAATCAGTTTTTGCGTTATAATGAATGCCTAGTAATTTTTTTAATTGATCATGAAGTAAACTATTATTACCAGCATCCGCTTTGTTCGATTCATCACTCGAATTTGATTGACTTGACAGGCTTGGTTCATTTGAAGTCCATTTGTGAAATTTAAAACCTCCAAGTTCAAGCAATTTTTCCAGTTTATCTTTAAGTTCTACGGCTGCTTCAAGTGAGCTTGCACCTGTCAGTAAATCATCTACATAAAAATCGTTTTTTTAAACATTGAGCAGCTTGCGGGTACCTGCCACCTTCATCAATTTCTAATTGATAAAGTGTCCTAGCAGCTAAATATGGAGCACACGCAGTGCCTTGAGTTACCGTAGTTAGCACAAAAACGCGCATTTGTTCTGAACTATCATTGCGCCATAGGATTTTTTGATATTTTACATCATCTTCGTGAACTTGAATACATCGAAACATTTTTTGCAAATCGCCTGCAAGCACAATATTGTGTGTGCGAAACCGCAAGACTAAAGTCATCAATTTATCCTGAATCGTTGGCCCGACAAATAAAGTATCATTGAGAGATATGCCTGAATTTGACGACCCGTCGAATACAATCCATTTTAATCGTGATGCTTCATAATCGCGTTTAGTAACGTCAAGATGCGGTATGTAATATCCTTGATCGCGCGTCTTTGCATTAGTAATCTCGCGTAAGTGACCGAGATCTCGATATCTGCATAATTCGCCCGTGTATGCTTCTTTTAATGAAGGGTTTTTCGATAACTTACGTTCTTGTGAGTAAGCACGATTAAGCGCATTATAGTAATTATTTCCTAATTTATCTTTTTGATCATTAAATGGCAGACGAACTACATAAACTCCGTCAGATCGCCGTGCTGTTGTTTCCGAATAAAATTTTTCGCATTTTTGCTCGTCAAGAGATAAGAGCTTTTTCTGAGGGATGCTGTCAATTTCCCAAAAACGAGTTATTTTTGAATCGAGTGTTACTAAATGACACGCTCTCGGAGACGCAGATTGTTTCACCGCTACTTCACCTGCAATTATCCAACCTAACAAGGTTTTCTGTAAAGTGACGTTAGGCTGCTCTTTCATAACAATTTGACCGGTACTTAAAAGCTTATAATACAAAGTTGCTCCAATCAAAATGTCAATTTCTGCAGGTTTATTAAATTCTGGATCTGCTAACTTGATACCATGAGGAAGACTAAGAGAGCCTTTGTCTACAAAACGCGATGGCAATAGACTAGTAATAGTTGGAAGTGCAACTAATTCTATTTCATGCTCGCATGCATTAATACGTGATTGAATCTTAGCTTTAACCTTGTAATTAGCACGAGTAACAAGCTGGCCCAGACCGCCGAAGGGCATATCAATTTTTATTTGATCCAATTTAAGTTGTGATGCTAATTTTTCTGAAATAAAATTCGATTGAGAGCCTCCATCGAGTAATAGTCTGCATGTATGTGGCTTATTGTATATGTCAAAAATGTTAACTATGGCAGTTCCTAGTAAAACCTCCGCATCGTGCGTAACTGCGAGACCGATTTTCGTTTTCTTTTCGGGCTCTTGCACTTGAGCCGTTTGAACGGGCTGTGACTGATTCTCATTATCAAAATAATGTAGTATAGTATTGTGCTTTTTATTGCAATTTGGAACTCTACAACCTGAAAGTTTACAATTAAAGGTGCGATGATTGTCACGCAGGCAGTTCAAACACAACCCTTTATCGTACGCGGCTTTCAATCTCTCACGCGGTTGAGTAATTTTCAATAAATCGGGACACGCATAAGCTTTGTGATCTTGTTAACTACAGAAGGTGCACAATCCTTTATTTTTAGTGCTGACTAACGTTTGAGGAGAATTGGATAAAGCTTTTTTACCTGAATTATTAGGCGCTTGTGAAGGCTCGTCATCGCAATCTCCTCTTTCTTTTTTCTTTAAAAATGTTACAAGTTCAGTAAATTTAGGCTTCGCATTATCTTCTAAAGTCTCTTCCCAAGCTTTACGTGTCTATCTATCGAGTTTACCGCTGACTAAATATACTATAATCGAGTGCCATTTATCCACTGGCTCCTTGAGAGCTTTCAAAGCATTGACATGCATTTGCGCCTTTTCTTTGAGTGCACGAATTTTTATACCCGAGCTTTTTTGCATTGCAGGCAATTGAAACAAGTGTCTCAAATGTGATTGGATAATTTTTCGCGGTTTGTCACATCGTTGCGTAAATAAATCCCAAGCTACCTTATAATTTTCTTCCGATGCATCGAGATCTTCAATGATATCTTTCAATTCTCCTCGAAGGGCTTGCTTCAGTCTGTAAAATTTTTCAGTCGTCGGCATAGAGTCGTTTTCTTCAACCAAGTTAGTAAATGAATCGCGAAAACTGTGCCACTCGCGCGGATTGCCATCGTAAGGCCGAACTTCTAATTTTTCTAACCCGTGATTTACGTGATAAGTGATATTTTGAGGGGTGCTAAGATCGGACCTAGAGGCGCTATTAATTGACTGAGCAGCGAGAGCATTTGAGGTAGAAGGAGGTGGTGGCGTTGACAAATCACCGATTGCTTTTAGTCGTTTTTTTATCAAGTTATAACATTTATAATAACTATCCTCAAACTCTTCTCTTTCGTTATGTTGGAGCTCAATCTG
This sequence comes from Belonocnema kinseyi, assembly GCF_010883055.1. Classification (NCBI taxonomy): domain Eukaryota; kingdom Metazoa; phylum Arthropoda; class Insecta; order Hymenoptera; family Cynipidae; genus Belonocnema; species Belonocnema kinseyi. The sequence goes on along the minus strand of NC_046660.1, from coordinate 119,595,302 downwards.
TTCATTATCATCCTTGTCAACAGTTGGAGACTCGAGCTCAATTTGCAACTGAATATTTTCAAAATTCTTAAAAAGTTCTTCTAACTTAATTAAACGACTCTCGCAATCAAAGGCTTCAGCTTCAGGATTTGTAGAAAAATAGTTTATCAAACGAGTAACACTTGCTTTAATACTACCGCGCGTGTGATTAAGAGTTTTAATATCCATCTTTAATTTGTATTTGCGATTGAAGTAGAATACAAAAAATAGGAAATAAGTTTAGGAATGATTAGAGAGGAGGAGATTTTCTAGCTTATTTGCTTTGTAATTCGAAGTTCATGACGTTCCTCTGCTAATGAGTGATTGTTGACCGCCGGTGGCTGCTTTCTTCTTCGAGATGTCCACGAGGCTGCGGCGCTTGACCGACGGCTGCTCTCCTGCTGCGGGATGTCCGTTCGGTTGTAGTTTGACGGTGGCACTGTTTCACCGGCTGCTTATTTCGTTCGGATGACTGCTTCGTGCCATTGTATCGTTGATTTGTAATATCTACCAACTATTTATCTGTAGTTGTAGAGAGATGATGCGTTGAATAGCGACACTTGAGGTTGCTTGATTGTTGACTAATATGCTTAAGTCTCACAAACTATTTTTCCACAGTCAATCACTTCACTTTAAACTTGAGTTTATTTAGCTTTTGTTCACTGGTTAATAAATTCACTATCCGGCTCGAAGGACCATGTTTAGACTAGCGGAAAATGTCTTTTATTGAAAAGGCTACTTTTCTTCTATTCCGCGCCGCACGT
>NC_046660.1:119593235-119594420 GCF_010883055.1 Belonocnema kinseyi | reverse complement strand
AAACAGAGCGGTGCAGAGTTTGCTAAACCGTCGTAAAGGGCTAAGCTCCGACAAGCACCGCGCATGTGTTCAACATATTCTATGGCTTACCATCCTCGTAGTAGAGCGATTAAATTTATTATTATTTATTGAGGTAGAGAAAATATCTGTTGTCTAGACCAGAACGTGACCGATTGAATAGGAACGGAAAATTTCATTTATAAAACTAGAATTCGTTTCGAGGACGAAACAATAAATATATTTAACAGTTCTGAAAAACTTAAAAAATAATTCGAATTATATATATTTCGAGTAAGCTGTAGTAATTAGAATTTAAAGATTATTTTAAAATATATTTTATGAAACATGATATTTTTTATGAATATGCAAATGAAATTCTGTTCGTCTAATTGTGTTTGCCAATGCGAAACGTAATCTGGCTTGGAACTGCCGCCTTAACATCTAAAAACCGAAAGAGCAATTTTCCTATCACTTGGAATTATAATTATATTTTTATAAAAACGTTAGAATATATAATAATTAAGTAATTGGAAAATACATACGAGAACTTGATCAGACGAATAGTCTAAAAAAATCCATAGAAATTGCAGCCCACAAAAATAAAAAATAATATTAAAGAACTATATATATACAATATATAGAATGAAAATTATAAGTAATAATTTTAGAATTAGTGGAAAATATATGAAACCGTAATATAAATTACTCATCGACTTTTATTTGTGGTATTTATTAAAATAACCATGTTTTGCAAAGTTATAAATGTAAAAATGTTTCAAATAAAAATTTAATTTCAATCCGAATGGTTCTTGTCTAAGCTGAGTTACTATCAGTGCGCCTCGAGGGGCCTACTGAGAGTTGCTTACAGCGCTCCAAGTGGCGGTTGGCAAAATATATCTATGGGACTTCGTGGGTGTTATCTACAGGCGGCGGTGTGTAGAGGGGAAGTGACTTTTTTTGTCGGACGCGCCGTCTATATTTACGGCGGGCAACTAAGCCCGCACTGCATCTACGTTTATAATATCTTTGTGAAGGTACCGCCAATTCGATGTTCAAATACGTTCGACTTGGAGTGACTTAGAGCAGTGGTCGGCACGCTCTTGCCCTGGGCAGGGTAGCCTGCCCTGTGACCTACTCTCAGGGCAGTACCTGCGAGCTTGGCCAGACCACCCCTTTCCTCAAGGG
>NC_046660.1:119590898-119593135 GCF_010883055.1 Belonocnema kinseyi | reverse complement strand
TAAATTAATTATTTATTATGGGTAAAAGAAATGTTTGGCTAAAAATGCTTCACATTAATGTAGGAATGACATTTAATAACAAAAATACTTTAAAAGTATTTTTACTAGTCACAAAAATATTTGAGAAGTTAACAATAACCATTGTTATAAATAATTCTTGTGAAAAAATATTCAAAGGTAAGGTTTTATTAAAATTTTTATTTTCTTTAGTTGCTAGAATGGCTCCGGATATTCCTAAAAAAATGTATCTTTGATAACATTTAGTAAAATATAACAACTTACATGTTTAAAAACAATTTACATAAACAATTTCTAAATGTTGGCAGTTTCTCTTGGAAAAAGTCGGGTTTTCAATCTTAATAGATTGAAAATGAATCATAACACTACATGCTAAGATTCACTCAATACAAAATCTTTGGACAATAACCCACCGACTTGGCCATCAAAGAAAATTTAAATTTGAAAGAACCTTAAGTTTAAATATTTTCTCACAAGAGTTGTTAATAACAGTGGTTATTGTTAACTTTTCTAATATGTTGGTGACTCGCAGTCATTCGTCCAATAACTTAAAACATTTCCAGTGCAAACAAAAAATTTCCATGCCAAAGGGCCAAAATTTCCAATCTGTTTGTCTAAAAAAATCAAAAATCTCAAATTCTAATATTTTGCCAAAATATTTGCTTATCACAGTGGTTATTATAAACTCTTAAATTATTTTTGTTATTAAATGTCATTCGTATAATAATGTTTCCATGCCAAAATAAATAAAATAAAATAAATAAAATAAAATTTCCATGCCAAAGGGCCAAAATTTCCAATCTGTTTGTCTAAAAAAATCAAAAATCTCAAATTCTAATATTTTGCCAAAATATTTGCTTATCACAGTGGTTATTATAAACTCTTAAATTATTTTTGTTATTAAATGTCATTCGTATAATAATGTAAAGCATTTTTAGCAAAAACAAAAAATATTTTACCGATAACAAGACTATTTGTATATATGATGTTCGGTTCAATTTAAATAAATATATACATTATATTAAATAATATTAAATCAATTTTCTCATTTATCAGACTTGTCATTGACTTTTTGCCAAATAATTCCCTCCAAACATTTTAATTAAAATTACCATTGCTTTTTAAAAATATTTCCTTCAAAACTCGAAATTTTTAAGATTTTGAAGGTACAAAGATTCTGCACCTTGCAACTGAAGTTGTAGTCTTACATATTTTAATTATTATTATATTTATATTGGATAAAAGTGATATATTTGTTATTATTTCTTCTGATCATGTATATGTTTTCAATAATTTTCTCATTGGGGAATTAAATATTGTCAATTTTTTCATTAGATCCGTTAATAATTTTAACAATAAATAATTTTCTTAACTAGAACAAATAATCAAATCAATAATATCATTCGAATAAATCATAAAAATATGAAGTTCGAACTGCTTTCAAAATGTATTTTAAAATTAAATTTTATTCATATTAAACCACATATTTTTATGACTTTTTCTATTTTTAAATAATTAGTAATAGTTACTCTTATGTTTTCATATATATATTTTTTTTTGTTTATTTGTAAACAGCATCAAGTTTTTAATTATTTTTGCTATTTCTTAATGCAATTCAATGAAAAAGACAGACCTACTTTTTGTGGCGCCATCTGTTGGATTAGTTTGACCGACATTTCCCCTCCGGATCGTAAGAAAACTACTACTACTACATACACGGTGGAGGCAGGGGCAAAGATAATATCTTTGGCGCGTCCCTCACCACAGTATCCCATGAGCCAACAAAACATGGTCTTGCCAGGCCCAAGTAAAAAAAAGTCAACCAATCAGATTCGGCACCCTAGGGCACCCAACCTTTCTGACATCATGGATCGAGTGCGGCAGCAACTTTGGCGGCAGTGAGCTCCCCTTCCATTCGTGCTAATGCAGTGAGTATGGTGGGGGGCATCGGTTCACTCTAAGTCAATGGTCGGCAAACTTTTTGCTTCTTTTTCAGGTATGGTCAGGCTCCACCCGACTTAATTTTTTCTACTACTTTTCGGTCTATTTATGTACCTTAGTGTGAGTGAGCTTACTCCAGCAAGGGTCTTTTGTCCACAGGCATATCAAAGTAAGGAAATTTTAAAACTTTTAATTTTTAAATTAGCGATTTGAAAATAGTATTATCAGCATCTACGAATTTTTCCGATTCCAATGATATATTACTTGCCTAGAAAAGT
>NC_046660.1:119583562-119590798 GCF_010883055.1 Belonocnema kinseyi | reverse complement strand
TATTTTAATAATTAAAACGTCAATTTGTTCATAAAATTGGTTTATAACAAATAAATGGATAATTAAGCAAATTATTTGTATTCTATGAGTTTCTAAACATTTATTTGAAACAATATAAAGTTTTCCTGATCAGTTATTAAAATGTAAAAAATTGTTATATAAAAAATTTAGTTTTTCCATGCTTTGAGTAGAAAAATTATTAATAAAAAAATAGAGGATACAAAAGTTCGTAAGGTCAAGATTTATAGAATGTAATAATCTTTAATTTAAAACAAAAAATTCAAAATCGCAAAAAATGAAGGCTCTGAACATTTTTGACTGACAAAAGTGCATTTCCTCCAATTGTGCGTCATGAGTACAGTACGTTTGTTTATAGAGTTTAATAGCTTATAGTCTCTTTTTTTTAGAAATGAGGTTTGCATTAATATAATTAACAATTTAATTCAAAATCTTCTTTAAATTGACATTTTTAAATAAAATTATTAGGGGTTGTGTGCAGCGAGAAAAAAGCTTTCAAGATTAAGCAATAAAGAAATTATTGAACTGCATAAATGTATATATGACGTTCGGTTCAATTTAATTAAATATATACATTATATTGAATAATATTATATCCAGTTTCTCATTTATCAGTCTTGTCATTGACTTTTTACCAAATTATTCCCACCAAACATTTTAATTCAAATTAATATTACTGTTTAAAAATATTTCCTTCAAAACTTGAAATTGTTAAGATTTTAAAGGTACAAAGATTCTTTACTTTGCAACTCAAGTTGTAGTCTTACATATTTTAATTATTATTATATTTATATTGGATATAAGTGATATATTTTTTATTAATTCTTCGGATCATGTATACGTTTTAAATAATTTTTTCATTAGCTACGTTAATAATTTTAAGAATAAATATTTTTTTTTAGCCACAAAAAGTAGCCCTGTCTTTTTCCTTGAATTGCATTGAGAAAAAGCAAAAATAATTAAAAACTTGATGCTGTTTTCAAATAAACAAAAAAAAAAGATGAAAAAATAAGAGTACCTATTACTAATTATTTAAAAAAAGAAAAAGTCATGAAAATATGTAGTTTAATATAGATAAAATTTAATTTTGAGATACATTTTGAAAGCAGTTCGAACCTTATATTTTTGTGATTTACTTTGCTCATATTATTGAATTTATTATTTGTTAAAGTTAAAAAAAATATTTTTTGTTAAAATTATTATTGTGGCTAATGAAAAAAATTAATAATATTAAAGACCTCAATGACAAAAATATCTAAAATATATACATGATCAGAAGAATTAATAAAAAATATATGACGTATCGCTAATATAAATATAATAATAATTAAAATATGTAAGACTACATCTTATGTTGTACAGTAAAGAATCTTTGTACCTTTAAAATCTTAACAGATTTAAGTATTGAAGAAAATATTTTTTGAAAGTAATAGTAATTGTAATTAAAATATTCGAGGGAAACATTTGGTAAAAAGTCAATGAGAAGACTAATAAATGAGAAAATGGATTTAACATTATTTAATATAATGTATACATTTAGTGTATATATTCAAATTCACTTTTTTCATTAGCTGCACGCTCCGAACTTTTGTCTTCTCTATTTGTTATTAATAATTTTTCTACTCAAAGTATGGAAAAACTGAAATTTTATACATAACAATTTGTTACGCTTTAATAACTGATCAGGAAAGCTTTATATTGCCTTAAATTAATGTTAAGGGAATAATAAAATACAAATAATTTGTTTCTCATTCCATTTATTTGTTGCAAACAAATTTGATAAACCAATTAAAAAATAGTCTTATTATTGGTAAAATTTTTTGTTGCCAAAAGTGCTTCGCATTAATGTAGGAAGGATATGTAATAACAAAAATAATTTAAAAGTTTATAATAACTATTGTTATAAACAACTCTTGTGGCAAATTATTAGAATTTGAGATTTAAAAAATTATTATTTCCTTCAAGCGCCAGAAAGACTTCAGGTATTTCTTAAAACAATAAATATTTAATGATATTGGATAAAATATAACAATTTAAATGGTTGTAAACACATTAGATGAACAAATTCAAAATTTTGCTCCTTTCGCATAGAAATTTTTTTTACACTGGAAATGTTTTAAGCTGTTGGACGAATAACTGCTAGTCACAAAAATATTTGAGAAGTTAACAATAACCATTGTTATAAATAGTTCTGGTGACAAAATATTCAAATGTAAGGTTTTATCAAAATTTTTATTTTCTTTAATCGCTACAATGGCTGCGGTATTTTAAAAAAAATGTATCTTTGATAATATTTGGTAGAATATAACAACTTACATGTTTATAAACAATTTACATAAACTATTTCCAAATGTTGGCACTTTCACTTGGAAAAAGTCGGGTTTTCAATCATAATAGATTGAAAATCAATCATAACACTGCATGCTAAGACTCACTCAATACTAAATCTTTTGATAATAACCCGCCGACTTGACCATTGAAGAAAATTTAAATTTGCTAAAACCTTAAGTTTAAATATTTCGTCACTAGAATTGTTAATAACTTTTTCTAATATTTTTGTGACTAGCAGTCACTCGTCGAATAGCTTAAAACATTTCCAGTGCAAACGAAAATTTTCTATGCTTAAGGGCCAACATTCTAAATTTGTTTATCTAATTAGTTTACAAAAATTTAAATTGTTATATTTCATCAAATATTATTAAATATTTATTATTTTAAGGAATACCTGAAGTCGTTCTGGCCATTGAAGGAAATTATAATTTGAAAAATCTCAAATTCTAATATTTTGCCACAAAAATTGTGTATCATAGTGGTTATTATAAACTTTTAAATTATTTTTGTTATTAAATGCCATTCCTACATTAATAGGAAGCACTTTCAGCAAAAAAAAAATTTTCACCGATAATAAGACTTTATCCATACATTGACTGGAGAAATTATTAACAAAAAAATAGAGGAGACAAACTTTTGGAGAGTCAAGATCTATAGAGTTGAATGATCTTTAATTTAAAACAGAAAAATTTAACATAGCAAGAAAATTGAAGGCTCTGGACGTTTTTGAATGCATAAAGTGCATTTCCTCCAACTGTGCGTCATGAGTACAGTACGTTTGTTTGTAGATTTTAATAGCTTGTAGTCTGTTTATTTTAGAAATGAGATTTGCAATAATTTAATTTACTATTTAATTCAAAATCTCCTTTAAATTTAAATTTTTCAATAAAATTATTAGGGGCTGAATGCAGCGAGAAAAAAGCTTTCAAGATTATAAGCAACAAATGAATGATTGAACTGTATAAATGTATATATGATGTTGCTTCAATTTAAATAAATATATACATTATATTGAATAATATTAAATCCATTTTCTCATTTATCATTCGTGTAATTGACTTTTCACCAAATGATTCCCTCAAATACTTTAATTACAATTACCACTGCTTTTTAAAAATATTTTCTTCAAAACTTGAAATTGTTAAGATTTTAAAGGTACAGAGATTCCTCACATTGCAACTTGAGTTGTAGTCTTACATATTTTAATTATTATTATATTTATATTGGATATAAGTAATATATTTTTTATTAATTCTTCTGATCATGTATATGTTTTAAATATTTTTGTCATTAGGATCTTAAATATTATTAATTTTCTCATTAGCTTCATTAATAATTTCAACAATAAATAGTTTTGTTTAACTAAAACAAATAATAAAATTAATAATATCAGCAAAATAAATCATAGAAATATAATGTTCGAACTGCTTTCAAAATGTATCTCAAAATTAAATTCTATTCATATTAAACTACATATTTTTATGACTTTTTAAAAAAATAATTAGAAATAGTTACTCTTATTTTTTTGTATATTTTTTTTGTTTATTTGCAAGCAGCATCAAGTTTTAAATTATTTTTGCTTTTTCTTAATGCAATTCAATGAAAAAGACAGACCTACTTTTTGTGGCGCCATCTGTTGGATTAGTTTGACCGACATTTCCCCTCCGGATCGTAAGAAAATTACTACTCCATACCAGCCCCTGCCTTGAACGTGTATGCGTATGTCGGCGTAGTTTTCTTACGATCCGGAGGGGAAATGTCGGTTAAACTACGCCAACAAATGGCACCACAAAAAGTAGGTCTGTCCTTTTCATTGAATTGCATTAAGAAAAAGCAAAAATAATTAAAAACTTGATGCTGTTTGCAAATAAACAAAAAAAAAATATACAAAGAAAAATAAGAGTAACTATTTCTAATTATTTTTTTAAAAAGTCATAAAAATATGTAGTTTAATATGAATAAAATTTAATTTTGAGATACATTTTGAAAGCAGTTCGAACATCATATTTTTGTGATTTATTTGCTCATATTATTGATTTTATTATTCGTTAAAGTTAAACAAAATTATTTATTGTTGAGATTATAATTGTAGCTAATGAAAAAGTTAATAATATTTAAGACCTCAATGACAAAAATATTTAAAACATATACATGATCAGAAGAATTAATGAAAAATATATTACTTATATCCAATGTAAATATAATAATAATTATAATATGTAAGACTACAGCTTAAGTTGCGAAGTAAAGAATCTTTGCTCCTTTAAAATCTTAAAAATTTCAAGTTTTGAAGGAAATATTTTTAAAATGTAGTGGTAATTGTAATTAAAATGTTTGAGGGAATCATTTGGAAAAAGTCAATGACACGAATGATAAATGTGAAAATGGATTTAATATAATGTATATATTTATTTTAATTGAACCAAACATCATATATACATTCATACATTTCAATAATTTATTTGTTTCTTAACCTTGAAAGCTTTTTTCTCGCTGCATTCAGCCCCTAATAATTTTATTTAAAAATTTAAATTTAAAGGATATTTTGAATTAAATAGTTAATTATATTATTGTAAACCTCAATTCAAAAATAAACAGACTATAAGGTATTAAAATCTATAAACAAATGTACTGTACTCATGACGCACAGTTGGAGAAAATGCACTTTTTTCATTCAAAAATGTACAGACTTCAATTTTCTTGCGATTTTGAATTTTTTTGTTTTAAATTAAAGATCATTCAACTCTATAGATCTTGACTCTCCAAAAGTTTGTCTCCTCTATTTTTTTAATAATAATTTCTCCAGTCAATGTATGAACAAAGTCTTATTATCGGTGAAAAATTTCTTTTTGCTAAAAGTGCTTCCTATTAATGCAGAAATGACATTTAATAAAAAAAATAATTAAAAAGTTTATAATAACCCCTGTGATAAACAATTTTTGTGTCATAATATTAGAATTTAAGATTTTTCAAATTATAATTTCCTCTAATGGCCAGAACGACTTCAGATATTCCTTAAAATAATAAATATTTAATAATATTTAATAAAATATAACAATTTAAACTTTTCTAAACAAATTAGATAAAAAAATTTTAATGTTTGCCCTTTCGCATAGAAATTTTTTTTTGCACTGGAAATGTTTTAAGCTGTTGGACGAATGGCTGCTAGTCACAAAAATATTAGAAGAGTTAACAATAACCACTGTTATTAACAATTCTAGTGACAAAATATTTAAACTCAAGATTTTATCAAATTTAAATTTTCTTTGATGGCCAAGTCGGTGGGTTATTGTCAAAAGATTTTGTATTGAGTGAATCTTAGCATGCAGTGTTATGATTCATTTCCTATCTTTTACGATTGAAAACCCGACTTTTTCCAAGTGAAACTGCCAACATTGGGACATTTTTTATGTAAATTGTTTATAAACAAGTAAGTTGTTATATTTCACTAAATATGATCATAGATCCATTTTTTAGGAATATCCGTAGCCATTGTAGCGATTAAAGAAAATAAAAATTTTCATAAAACCTTAAATTTGAATATTTTGTCACGAGAATTATTCATAACAATGGTTATTGTTAACTTCTCACATATTTTTATGACTAGCAGTTATTCGCCCAACAGCTTAAAATATTTCCAGTGTAAAAAAAATTTCTATGCGAAAGGACCAAAATTTTGAATTTCTTTATCTAATGTATTTACAAAAATTTAAATTGTTATATTTTATCAAATATTATTAAATATTTATTTTTTCAGGGAATACCTGAAGTCTTCCTGGCGCTTGAAGGAAATAATAATTTTTTAAATCTCAAATTTTAATAATTTTCCACAAGAATTGTTTATAAAAATAGATATTATAAACTTTTAAATTATTTTTGTTATTAAATGTAATTCCTACATTAATGTGAAGCACTTTTAGCACCAAACAATTTTACCGAAAATAAGTTTATTTGTTAATTTGTTTATAAAATTTGTTTCTAACAAATAAATGGAGCGATAAACAAATTATTTGTATTTTATGATTCCCTAAACTTAAATTTTAGGGAATATAAAGTCTTCCTGATCAGTTATCAAAGCGTAAAAAATGTTATGGACAAAATTTCAGTTTTCCCATGCTTTGAGTAGAAAAATTATTAATAAACAAATAGAGAAGACGTCTGTTTATAGAGTATAATAGTTTATGGTCTGTTAATTTTAGAAATGAGTTTTGCAATAATATAATTAACTATTTAATTCAAAATCTCCTTTAAGGGCATGTGACACAGCTAAATACCTATACTACCCACCTCACTTTATCAGTTCACTGAATGTTTTTTTGAACCTAAGAACTTTTTTTGTAAATAAAATATCGAGCTGAAACTTTGGAAAATATATTAGAGTACAATAAAGTACGTTTAGGTACTGCATTTTGGTAGGAACTTCACTGAAAATTATTTTATTTTTTTTTCGGAACCTCGACATTTTTTGAACGTTCGAACTTTTTTTATGCATGCCATCCTAACTTTGGCGAGCGGGGTTGCATCCACGGGAGGGGGGAGAATTCCATGAATGGGGAGAGCCGCCATCTTACGATGTGCCATTTGATTATGCGCACGAGCATTTTTGCCGACAAACTGTGCATGAAAATATCGCGGGACATCAAAAGGTGGCGGAACTCCCCCTCATTGCATCACCCCAGCAATGGCATTCCTAGTCCCTTGTTTCTTATGTCCATGCAAAGATACTATAAACGTAGATGCGGTGCGAGCTTAGTTACCCGCCATAAATATAGTCGGTGCGTCCGACGAAAAAAGTCACTTCCCCTCTACCCACCGCTCCCCGTAAATAGCACCATCCCATATAGTTTGCCAAGAGCCACTTGGAGCGCTGTAAGCAACTCTCGGCAC
>NC_046660.1:119582001-119583462 GCF_010883055.1 Belonocnema kinseyi | reverse complement strand
ATTGAGAATTCTTTACTTTTAATCTTCAAAATCATGACAATTTATATGAATTTTTATTTTATTTTGTTATTTAATTAAATTTAATTAAAATTTTGTTAGATTCAAATTAATTAATTTATATGTTATTTATTTTATTTATACATCATTTAAAATTCAAGAGTTTCTGATTGCAAATATTCTAAATTAAATAGTTTTAAATTGCAGATCGTTAAAATTAAAGAATTTTCCATTGCAAGTCTTCAAAATTGAACTTTTCAAAAAAAAGTCATATTATACCTTTAAAATATATATCTTGAAAACTAAATAATTTGAAATTCCAAATCTTCAACATTTCAAATCACGGCAGTACTCAGAGTACAGATACTTTTTACATTCTCATCAAAAAAGTTATTACATTTGTGTAAAATTTTACGCCTGGACACGAAATACAGATTTTTACGAGTGTTTCTGCCTTTCCATATGCATGTTTGTTTGCGAGTATTATAACTTTTGAAAAAATAATCTATTATACTGGCCGTTGGTATACTCTTTAAGTGTCAGAAACTAAAGATCAAGTTGATTGGCTACTTTGGGTGAAAATTCAAAAAGTTACAGAATTTTCAAAATTTCTGAAACAATTTTTTTCAAGATTTAAAAATTCCATGTACGGGTATTCGTAATGATTGGAAATCCGAACAATTTACCTCATTGACTTCTTTTGATAAAAAGAATATTACCAGAATTATAGCGTTTTCAACAAATTAAAAAAAAAATACCAAAATTAAAATTGTAAACTAACCAGCACGAGACTTGAAAAAAAACTCGAGAGAAGAAAATCGTTGCTTTTTGAGAGCCCTACAAGATTATCATAACAACTTTTCAGATTGTTTTGAATAATCGAAAATTCAAATTTTGAAAAATTTTCCAAAAGTTTTTTATCAATTACTTTTTGATACGAAGGGTAGTTTTTGTTTTATTCGTAAAAAAACTACATTAAAAACATAAAATATAAGTGTTTGGACAAACGACATAAGCAATGAAAAAAATAAATAGATAAAACTTGTTTACCTTAAAAAGAGATAATGAATGTGTTATTAATCTAAAATGCTATTAACAATTTTCTGTGTTATTAATGTTACTAATGTCGCAACATTTCGGAAATCTGAACATTTTCTTCGAGATATTCGATAAGCACACATAAGGAGAATACATACATAAAGAATACATAATAAGGAGTAAATGAAAACAAATTCACGAATTGGATAATGTTTGGATGAAATCAGACATAATCAAGGATGTTCAGAAATCATGAATTAAAATTCACCTATAAAGCACCAAGGTTCAAAATGTCATTCTTTGACTATCGCGATTTTTTTTATCATTATAAAATGTCATATAAATAAAAAGTTAAACTTTACGTACCAAAAAAATAAGTAAGGAAAGAAGATAAACAAAGCAACCTCGCAATCCCTTTAATGCATG
>NC_046660.1:119580451-119581901 GCF_010883055.1 Belonocnema kinseyi | reverse complement strand
GGAAAATAAAATAAATAAAATTCCAGACAATAAGATATTACCGAATTTTAAAAATCACCAGAGAAAATGGCTGAATTATAAAATAACCAAACTAGAAAATTCTTAAATTTAAACAATTAAAAAAATTGTTTATTAAATATTATTTATTTATTGAAAATACAATAATCGAATACATATTTCTGGATGAAAAAATTTGTTTGAAAATGTGCATAGTATTTGAAAAAAATATAAAAACGTTGTAAAAAATCGAATTTTTTATTAATAAAAAAAAATAATAAAAGAAATAAAAATAAATTTTGATATAAATCGTTGTTGAATTGAATCCTGCAAAGTTTGTGCTAAAATGTTATTATGTAGGTACGAAGAAAATTTAGGCAGAACATTTTTTTGTTTCAAAGCGCACGTGTTTTTTAATGTATTTTTTAATACAATTTTTATAAAATTATTATTCAGGTGCCGGAGATTTCATTTTTTGGGATTTTTCATTCATCCCTTTCGGATTTTTTTCCAGTGGTCCTATATTTTTATATTTCCTCTTAAAATTATGTCTTTTTTCAAAATAAAAAGTCAATATTTGAAAACATTTCAAAATCATCAAAAGTATCTATTCTCTTTTAAATTATTTTAAATCTTTTAAAACTATTTAAAAAATTTTTCGGAACTTTTAAATGTCTGTAGACTGATTCCCATTTTTCCTAACATTTTTGAAAAATCCTGCACACAAAATTGTTTTAAGAGCTTCCAGATTTTTTCTAATATTGTAAATCTCTTGAAATATTTTGAAATATTTTTAAACATTCTCTTTGAGTATGTACTTTTTTGAAGTAAAAAATCATTTTAAATCTACGCAGAAATTTTTATTGTTATCCTAATATTTCAAATTCTTGAGAAGTTCCAAATTTGGTTCTTTTCTTTGAAACATTCAGAAACCTCCAGATTATTTGATTTTTTTCTAAATTAATGATTATTTAACTGTTCTTTAAGAATAAAAATAAAATAATTTTACCTTCGAATTACAAATAAAAACAAATAAAACAATTATAATCGTAACATTCCAAGTTTAAATTTGTCACTCTGAATTGTGTGTGTGACGATTTGTCTCGGTCTCAAGTCCAGCTTACTTACCGGGCAATCATTTTATTCTTTGAAAGATTTTCTACAAATCTTATTAAAAATGTTTATATTCTTATCCAAAATGAGAAGGTATTAGTTTTTAATAAAAAATAACTTTTTCGGATTTTATCAAATGTGGAAATTTTGAGGCCCCTTGAGTCAGAAAAACAAGTTTTTACGTTGAGGCTTGTTTGTCTGTCCGGTGTCGTCGTTGTTGTAGTTGTCTGTAAACCGGATAACTGTTCCGATTGGATTGGGCTTTGACACACTGTTTGAAAGACCAAAAAGAAAGATCGAGTTCGTTAAACAGCCATTTTTGATAAAAATTCAAAAAGTT
>NC_046660.1:119575148-119580351 GCF_010883055.1 Belonocnema kinseyi | reverse complement strand
TATTAATGATAATATTATAATTATGTTATATTATAGTAGTCTTATTTATATCTTGATCCGCATTTGAAAGAAATTTAAGAAATTGGCGATTTTGGAATTCATCTCGTTTGGGTAAAAACTCAATTATTTGATTTAAAAGTGTATTATTTTGTTGAAAATGTAACTATTTTGTAAAAAAGTACCCTTTTTATCAAAAGTTCAACTACTTTGTTAAAATTTTAATTTTTTTATTTGAAGGTTCATCTCTTTCGTTAAAAATACATTTTCCAAACTGACAATTAATCTATACCATTTTTGGTTAAAAAATCATGTATTTTGTTAAAAATTCGTCTTTCTTTGTAGAAATTAAATTGTTTATGTAAAATTTATACTTTTTAATTGAAAATTACAATCTTTCGGTTGAATTATCAACTGTAAATATTTTTAGGTTGCAAAGTCGTTTTTTGTAAATGCAACTATATTATTAAAAATTAAAATCATAATTTTTGGGTGAAAAATTCGATTATTGACTTAAAGTTGAACTACTTAGTAAAGAAATTAATTCTTTCTTATTAAGGATTCATAATTATAGTTTATAATTCAACTATTTACCTTTAAATTGGATTAAAAATTCAGCTTTTTTGTAGATAATACTCTTTTTGACTTTAAAATTAAATCATTTCGTTGAAAGTTCATGTATTTTGTTGGAAATTGACCTTGTTTGGTACATCTTCTTAGGTTTAAAAGTCGATTATTTCATTTAGGTTGTAAAAAAATACGTTTTTTTTTAACTAGGTTTTTTAATTATGGTTGAAAATTTAACTATTTGATTGAAAGTCTAAATCTTTGATTAAAAACTAATATTTTTCGCTAAAAAAAAATCAACTTTTTGTAGATAATTCGTATTTTTAACTTTAAAATTAAATGATTTCGTTGAAAATTCATGTATTTTGTTTAAAATTTGTCTTTTTTTGTAGATCATTAATTTTCTTAGTCGAAAATTCATCTAATTGATTAAAAATTAAACAACTTTGTTTAAAATTAATTTTTTCTGTTAAAAATTATTTATCTTCATCTGAAAATGTAACTATTATAGCAACGATTCCCAAACTAGTGCCGCCGGCCGATGAGGCTGCCGCCGGCAGGGGGATGCCACCCCGGACCGGGCAGCTAGGCAGGCTCCCCGCTGCGAGCAGAAGGCTACTTTCCTCGACTTTCGTGCACCTACTACGAATGACCATTTCATTTTTATGAACTTGCAATAACTGAAATTATAAAGACTTAGCTCAATTAAATTTTAATTGGCTGAATGCATTTCGTGATATAATTTAAAGAAAATGAAAACAAAGTTTTTGAAAATCGGTTAATATCCGAACTAATAAATGAAATATTTACAAATCTTGTGAATGCAACAAAAGTGCGATAACTCATGAAGTTATTATCCGATCTTCTTCTACCTTTTTTTATCGTTTATTTGATAATCTAACAAATCTAACGGAACTTATTAAAATTCTATTGATTAGTATTTAACCAACTTTTCATTTTTCTCAACCAGCTCTAATTCTTTAACAACGAAAAGGCAGCGAAGCAAGCAACCGAGCACGAACGACTAGCGTCCAGTGTCTCACTTGGGTTCCAGTATTGTGAAAAAATTTGAGGGTGGGGCCCCTGCCGCTCCCCAGAAAGTGCATAAAAGGTTTGGGAATCGCTGTATTATAGGATTGATTAAAAATAAATCATATGGATTGGTTAAGTTGGAAAATCGTCTTTTTTTTATAGAACATTAATCTTCTTGGTCAAAAATTCACTTTTTTCCTGGAAAATTTAACAGTTTTTTTTAAAATTCGTTTTTTTTTCTTGTTCAATTCAATTTTTTATCACAGTTTTTATCTGGAAATTGAACTATTCCATTTTTGGTCGCAGCTTTATCCTGTATATTGTATTAGTTAAAACACCAATTATTTGATAGAAAATTAATTTATTTGTTTTTGATTATAATTTTTTTAACTGAAAGAATTTTAAGCTAAAATGTTTTAAATTTAATTTAAGGTATTAAAAAAATAAAAATAATTGATTTTACAAGATGATTCTGAATCCGTTCAAAATTAAAGAATTAATAGATATTAGTTTATAAAATTATTTTCAATTATGACTTCAAAAATTATTTCAGTCTAAAAAAACTTTATTTTTAACCCATTTAATTTGAAATTTTTTAATTAAAAAAGGAAAATTTCGTTAATTATCAGCAATATTTGACAGTTCATTTAAAACAATCCATTACAAACAACTGCTAAAAACTATACAAATTTGAACAGAATAGTTCGAAATAGAAAGCCTGAAATTGTTAAATTTGTAATGCACTATATTTTAAGTTAGAACGCTACAATTTTAATTTTTAAAAAGATTCAAAATTAATTTAAAACTTGAAATTATTTCAAATAATTTGAAACACGATGTAGATTTTTGCAAATTAAAAAAAATAAGCTTTTTGATAATTGTAAAATATTTAAAAAGAATAACAAAAATTGTTGTGATTGCTAAGAAAATATAAAATGATTTTTTATTTTGAAAAATTAATATTAAATGAGTAATTGAAAAGATTTTAAAAATTGAAAAAATGAGAAGCAGGACGATTTTAAGGCAATTTTTTATTTTGTAATTTTTTTTAATTTCAGGGAAAAAATATAATTAACAAAATATATAAATTTTTAACCCAAAAGTTTACTTTTTGACTAAATTACTTAATTTCCTATTAAATAATTGGTGTTTTACCCAATAGATGTACAGGATAAAGCTTCAACCAAAAATGGAATAGTTCAATTTCCACATAAAAATAACTAATTTTTAATCAATCCTATAATAGTTACATTTTCAGATAAAGATAAATAATTTTTAACAGAAAAAATTAATTTTCAACAAAGTTGTTAAATTGTCAACCAATCAGATGAATTTTCGACCAAGAACATTAATATTCTACAAAAAAGACAAATTTTAAACAAAGTACATGAATTTTCAAAGAAATTATTTAATTTATAGTTAAAAAGACGATTTATCTACAAACAGTTGAATTTTTTAAGCGAAAAATATGAGTTTCATTCAAAGAGTTAAACTTTCAACCAAATAGTTAAATTTTCAACCATAATTATAAAACTTTTTTAAAAAAAAACGTATTTTTTTATAAATTAGTTTAACTCTTAGGGAAATAATCGACTTTTAAATCCAAGAAGATGTACAGTTGATATTTCAACCAAAAAATTGCATTTTTTATCAAAAATGATTCATTTTTAACCAAAAAGATTACATTTCTACCAAACAAGGGCACTTTCCAACGAAATTACTTAATTTTAAAGTCAACAAGAGTATTCTCTACAAAAATGCTGAATTTTTAACCCAAAAATATGATTTTAATTTTTAACAATATAGTTGCATTTACAACAAATCGAGTTTGCTACCAAAAAATATTTACAGTTGATAATACAACCGAAAAAGTAATTTTTAATCATAAAGTATAAATTTTCCATAAAACAATTTAGTTTTTACAAAGAAAGACGAATTTTTAACAGAATACATGATTTTTTAACCAAAAATTGTATGGACTAATTGTCAGTTTCAAAAATGTATTTTCAACGGAAGAGATGAACCTTCAAATAAAAAAAATGAAATTTTTAACAAGATAGTTGTACTTTTGATAGAAGAGAGGCCTTTTGTACAAAATAGTTACATTTTCAACAAAATAATTAATTTTTCAATCAAATAATTGAGTTTTCATCCAAACGAGATGAATTCAAAAATTTCCAATTTCCTTGATTTCCTTCAAATGCGGATCAAGATATAAATAAGACTATTATAACCTAACATAATTATAATATTATCATTAATAATATATGTATGTATTTATATATATAATAGTATTAATATTTATATAATTTATATTTAATACTTGAAATAACGTAACCTCAAAATATACGATATAAAAAGGCACGTGAAGTATTCAAATCATGAGAATCACCACCATCGAAATCTGGAAATATTAAAATCCCAATCTCTTCATTTTATTTCAAAGCAGATAGGGATATAAATAGAACCGCCGAAGTGTTACGACCGGCAATCGTGCACCTTCGAGTTTTCAAATTCAGAAGAGGAGAAATGGGTTGCGCGCGCAACCCAGTCATTTACATCGTCTTCTACTATATTCACATCAGCCCCCTGCCACGACCGTGTGTGTGTATGGAACAGCCCCATGCATCGCCCCCACTTTTCTGTTTTCTTATGATCCGGAGGAGAATTGTCGGTTAAACTAATCCAACAGATGACGCCACAAAAAGTAGGTCTGTCTTTTTCATTGAATTGCATTAAGAAAAAGCAAAAATAATTAAAAACTTGATGCTGTTTGCAAATAAACAAACAAAAAATAGATGAAAAAATATTTCTAACTATTACTAATTATTTAAAAAAAGAAAAAGTCATGAAAATATGTAGTTTAATATGAATAATATTTAATTTTAAGATACATTTTAAAAGCAGTTCGATCTTTATATTTTTGTGATTTATTTTGCTCATATTATTGATTTTATTATTTGTTAAAGTTAAACAAAATTATTTTTTGTTAAGATTATTAATGTAGCTAATGAAAAAATTAATAATGTTAAAGACCTCAATGTCAAAAATGTTTAAAACATATACATAATCAGAAGAATTAATAAAAAATATATGACGTATATTGTATATTGAGGGAATAATTTGGTAAAAAGTTAATGAAAAGACCAATAAATGAGAAAGTGTATTTAATATTATTTTTTATTTAAAGGCATGTGACACAGCTAAATACCTATATCATCTTTTTTCTGCACCTCGACATTTTTTGAACGTTCGAACTTTCTGTATACATAAAATATCAGTCTCAATCTTTCAGAAATGCAAGAGCCGAAAGAAAATTACGTTTAAGTACAAAGCTTAATAATAAAAGATTTAAAAAAATTTAAGCTATAAATTCCATCGGCATCAGCCGGTAACGTTGTACACGAAAATACGAACCATCTAGAGCCTCGTCTAGTGGCCGCCAGGGTTCGTATTTTCGTGTACAACATTACCGGCTGATGCCGATGGAATTGATCATTGACATGGACCAAAGATATTATAAACGTAGATGCGGTACGGGGCGTCGGAGTGGGGAATTATATATATAGGACATCACATTTTCTGCCCTATCGAGGTGCTGCCCTCA
>NC_046660.1:119573125-119575048 GCF_010883055.1 Belonocnema kinseyi | reverse complement strand
TTCCGTCTCCTCGTCCACATTTCCCTCTCCCATTTTGATATTTCTTATTTTTTCTCTAAACTGTTCTTTTCCTTCCCTTGACCAATCCCCTTTTCCTACACTCTTTATATTTGCTCCCCTTTTACTCATATTGCTATTCCTTTTTTGTCCCTCTAATGTCACTATTAAGGGAAAGTGATCCGAATCAATATTTAAAATGATTTAATTTAAAACAAAATGTAGATTTTTGCCGAAAAAAAAATTTAGAAGCTTTTTTAGATTTGTCAAAGGCTTTAAAAGAATAAAAACATTTTCTTACGATCCTTAGAAAAATTGAAAATAATTTTTCATTTTAGAAATTTTTTAAAGAGAATATTCAAAAAGATTTAATAAGATGTATAAATTGTTAAGAAAGAATCTGGAAGATTTTAAGCAATTTTTTTTTTTAATTTGCAGGATTTTCTAAAAATTGTAGAAAAAATTCTATTCATTTCAAAATAGATTTAGAAGTCTACATTTCTCAAGATTTCGAAATAAAATTTTGAAGCTTTTCTAGGATGTTTCTATTTAAAATGAAAATTATTTAACTTATAATTTGAGGAGTATTTTTTTTACCAAAATTGATTTTTTAATTTTTAACGTTTCCAGCTTAAAATTGTTTAAAATAATATAATATAAAAATGTAAAATTAATTGATTCTTTAATTTAGAGCATTTCAAATCATAACGTGAATTAAATTTTTTAAATTTTCGTTTGAATCTTTGAACTCATTAATTTCCAAAAGTTTAAAATTCTAAATTTTGTAGTTTATCTGCAGTTTATTGAAATTTTTTTAATTAAAAAGTGTTAATACCTTCAATTTTTTTACATTTAAGTTATATTCGACGTGAAAAATGTTTCAGAACCGAGAAAAAACCGGGAATTTTTTTCTTGGATTAAAACGGCCACCTTGTTATTAAAATACTTAGTCTTTATTTAATTTTTAATATTTCTACAAAATAATTTTAAAATGTAAAGATATATTTTCAGTTTAAGATAAAATCTTCTTTAATTTTTATTAAAATATATAGTTTTTATAAATTTTTTTACAATTCTACGAAATAATATTTAAAAATCAAAATATCGTTTCAGGTAAAGATGAAATGTTTCATATTTTTCATTAAAATATGTACACTCTACTTATTCGAATTTTTATATTTCTGCGTAATTTTTTTGTTTGAAATAAAGATATTTATATGTAAAGATATTATTTTATAACTCACAAACAATTCAAACAAAAATATTAAAACATTAATTGCCTATTATTATATATGCAACGATAATATTAATACTATTAAATTAAACAACAATAAATTATTTCAACTTCCAGAACAGTGACTCCATCCTCTGAAATCGTCTTTCGCTCCCACAAAATATCTTGTGTAAAAAAAATGTCTCGCACATGCCGCATTCCGGTTTTACAATAAAATTCTCTCTTAAGATGGATTTTGGCAGGCTCTAACATTTTCTTTACCTTCTGGCACATAAAGGAAAATAAATTTTTTGGAGCAGCTGTCATAACCTGATATATACATGCAGGAGTAACACACCGCATTCCACCCATTTTTGTTATTTTAGTGCAAGCTTTTAAAGTAGTAAAACTTGAAAAATGTTCACACTTTAATTTGCCATACATAAAACCGAATGCAAATGACTGAGTTGCGCGCGCAACCCATTTCTCCTCTTCTGAATTTGAAAACTCGAAGGTGCACGATTGCCGATCGGAGCACTTCGGCAGTTCTATTTATATCTCTATCTGCTTTGAAATAAAACAAAGGGATTGGGATTTTAATATTTCCAGATTTCGATGCTGGCGATTCTCATGGTTTGAATACTTCACGCGCCTCTTTATATACGTATATTTTGAGGTTACGTTATTTCAAATATTAAATATAAATTATATAA
>NC_046660.1:119569775-119573025 GCF_010883055.1 Belonocnema kinseyi | reverse complement strand
TTTTCAAGGAATTTTAAGGAGATTTCAAAAGATTTTAAAAGATTTTAAATATTTTAAATATTTTAAAATTTTTTAAAATATTTCAATGAATTTTCAATTCATTTTTATAATTTAAAGGAATTTCAACGAATTAAAAAAATTGTAACAAGCTTGTTAAAAAAACTCCAAAGTACCTTAATAATATTTAAAAGATGTCGAGGTTTCTCAAAAGATTTCGAAGGATTTTCAATATTTTAGGGCCTTTTAAAACATTACAAGAAAATCTACGAAATCTACGAAGATTTTGATATTTAACGTTTTGAAATTTTTCTGTTCTCTAAATTTCAACCTGAAGTTTTAAAAAATTTAAAGAGATTTCAAAAGATTTCAAAAGATTTTAAATATTTGAGGTTCATTTAAAAGATTTCAAGGGATTTCCAACTTATTTTCATAATTTCAAGGAATTTCGAAGGATTAAAAAAATTTTAGAAGGTTTTTTTTTAATTTCAAAGTACTTTAGAGATCTTAGAAAAAAGTTCTAGGTATTTCAAAATATTTTGAAGGATTTAGAAAATTTGAGAGTGTTTTAAAATGTTTGAGGAATTTTTTTAAAATACATTTACAATCTACAAACAGTTACATTTTTAATGTTTAAAAATTCTCTAAATTTCAGTCTGAAATAATTTAATTTCGAGATTGCCCAATTGAAAAACATACATTTAAATTTTGAACGCATATAATTAATTTATTATTATTAATTTTTTATAAATAAACTTCCAGGTTTACAATTTTAAATGTGAAGACTTGAATCCCATCGAATTGAAAATTATTCTTATGGAATAATTGAAAATTTTTGAAAATTAAATTTCGAAAGCTTTGAATTGTTATTGATTCTATCTCAAAACTCTACTCTACAAACATTTCAATATTTAACGTTTTGAAACTCTTCTTTTTTTAATTTCAATCTGAAGCTTTAGAAAATTTCAAAAGATTTCAAAAGATTTGTAAGGATTTTAAATATTTGAGGATGTTTTAAAAGATGTCTAAGAATTTTCAATTTATTTTTAATATTTGCAGGAATTTCAAAGAATTAAAAAATATTTAGAAGGCTTATTTTAAAAAATTTCAAAAGATTTTGAAGAATTTGAAAAATTTGAGAGAATTTTAAAGATTCCAAGGAATTTCCATTGATTACAGTAATTTAATATGATATTTTGAAGGATTTGAAATATTTCAGGGAATTTTCAAAATTTCAAGGAATATTCAAAAGCTTAAAAAAATGTCAAGAAATTTCAAAAGATTTTAAATATTTGTGAATGTTTTAAAAGATGTCAAGTAACTTTTCATTTATTTTTATAATTTCAAGGAATTTCAAAGAATTCCAACTATTTTTTTCAATTTTTCTGGTTGAAAGTGGAACTGCTTTGTTAAAAATTTAGTTGTTTTTTTTTTTTTGGTTGACAACTTATCAAATTAGTTAAAAAATTTCTTTTGTGAAAATTTAACTGTTTGTAGAATTTTGGTTTGTTTGTTTTGGTTTAAAAATTAATTTCTTTTAACTCTAAGAAAGTTCATCTTGGTAGTAATAATATTCATACTATATACACCTGAAAACAAAACCTCAAAATCGACTAATGCATGAAATGAAGAATCACGCGAAACATTAAATTCGTCAATTTCTTCCATTTCTTTCAAATGGGGATCGAGATATAAATAGAAGACCACCGAAGTCTTCTGAATCTTTCAGATCGACAATCATCGTACAGCAGAAAATCAAAGTCGAATCGTGCATTTTCGGCTTACACACGAACTCACAGTGGTAATCATGCACCCTCTGTTTTGCGGCTCCCAAACGGTAGGTATGGTGGGGGTAAATTTCAGGCTCGATCTGGCTGCTCTGGCTGAAAGTAGCCAAATATTATTGATAGCGCTGGCTGGTTAGTATCGATCAACACCGAGCTCATTGTATAGTCATTTCGTCAACGTTTCCTATTTTGATATATGTTCATATGTGATAAAAGAAGATATAAAAAAGGATTGACGATTTAGGTTCTGTACCTGGTATTTCAACAATCAGCTGACTTAAATTAACCTATAAGTTTCATTTCACACGCACGCGTTGACGGAAAGTCAACAATCTTTCTCTCTTAAATTAACCTATAAAGTACACTTTACGTACATAAAGCAGTTGACTTTCAACCAAGCGCGTTACTTAAAGTCATGTTACAATCATCAGTTGACTTTCAACTGGCGACCCTACCGAAAGAAATCTTTGAGTTTTCTTTAGCGAAATAGTTTGAGAGATTTGGATCCTTTTCAAGATCCTTTTAGTGGTCGTTTTAAGAGTGGTGCGACGGTAATATAATGTTCCTTTTGTATTCGTCACGTACCGGGCGGGCAGAGTTATTTACAGTAATTGGTCGTGGCTAATCCGCTTTCCCTTTTCAAATTTCTCTTCAAATTATTAACACTTTTTTTTAATTGATGAATTTTCTCATTTTACTTATTTATAATTATAACTTATATACTGATATACAATTTTCTAGTTGAATTCAAAAATGTTGTCTTTTTTGGCGTATCTCATTCCATTTACGAGAAACGTTCTAATAATTCCAATTTTAAGCATTAAAAAAAAAAGTTAGATATCTGAAGTCATCGAAACCCATGGATTCCGAATTATTATGTTTTAGGCTGTTAACTATGAAATTAAAACAAAAATCTACTTCTAAATTTTAATCCGAAAACTTAACAAAACACCCTTGAGTGCCAGCTACTCTATTGAGATAGCCTCTCTGCTCGTTATTTATGATCGTATTCTTATTTCAATTTCGGAAAGGATATTTTAAAGCCTTCAGACCATTTAAACGAGCTTCCTGGACCTTTAAAAATATCTACCTGAGTGCCTGCGGAGAATTTCTTTGAGATTCTTTGACCTAAATAATTTTTAGTATATACTCAAAGATTCTTTTCGGTAGGGGAATGATCCTTTTGGTTACATCTGAAAGTCGACCGCCTTTCTCAACTGAAATTCAGATTCTTGTATTACTGTGTAAATTTTGACGTATATATAAAAATTGAACACTTACTATTTGTAGAGAAAATTTGAGTAATTTTAAGAGGTATTTAGTAGTTTCGAAAAGTTTCAAAATTAATTTTTAACTTAAAATGATTTAATTCTTCTTTATTCATAATGTGTCCCCTAAGGGTTTACATGACTTCCATTCCTTACAATCTTTCCGTTTACATCTATATATTTTTTACAATCTTATCC
>NC_046660.1:119560193-119569675 GCF_010883055.1 Belonocnema kinseyi | reverse complement strand
CGCATACTTTGAATAAAATATTTGTTATCATTCTCTTGAAATAAATGTGTTTTTTTCTTGAAAAAATACCGGTTTCATATGTATACACCTGGTATAATATAATATACTGATAATATTAAATTCAATAATATATATAATAGTATTCTTATTAATATTCTACACATGAAAAAAAACATAAAATAAAAATTGAAGTATCGAAACATCGAAACCTGGAAACATTAAAATCCCAATTTCTTAATTTTATTTCAAAGCGGATGGAGATGTAAATAGAACCACTGAAGTTTTCCGACCACCAATCATGCACCCTCGAGTTTTCACATTCAGACGAGGAGAAATGGGTTGCGCGCGCAACCCAGTCATGTACATCGTCTCCTACTAGCTCTAGTCTCCTACTATATTCACACGGACGTAGACTTGTGATAGTATTGGAGTGCACCTCGTTTCAGATCTGGGATCACTGCACTATAGCAATCTTTGCTATAGCTGAGTCGGTCGGCTGACTCTGTACGCCAAAAATGTTGTGAACACTGAATTACGCAATTATATTCAAATTAAAGTTAGAGAGCCTAAAAATATTATATTTTTATTATTATTTTGAAATTGATTAACTTCTCTTGTGGTTGAATTAAAAAGATCAATTTTCGAAATAATGAATAAATTTTTTTAAAATTCTTTTCGTACCTTAGAATTGTAGTGAAATTTCAAAAATTATTTTTTAAAACTAAACTTTAAATTTCAATGAAATTGAGATAAATTTTTAAATTAAGTAAAATTTAGTCAAATTCCAAATTTAAATAAGCTATTTTGTTTGAAATTTGATTCTTTCGTGAAGAATTAAACTTGTTTGTTAAAAAAAATCATATATTCCTTTTCATAATTGATCTAATTTTGTTGAATAATCTTTTTTTTTTGTAAAAAATTTAAACATATTTTTTTTAATTTCATCCTTTTAGAATTAGAAGATTCATCCCTCTTGATTGAGAATTCGCATTTTTTTATCGAAAATTTATGTTTTTTAATCGAAAATTAAACTTTATTGTTGAACATTTGTCTTTTTGACTCAAAAATTCATCTTTTTCTTTAAAATACCAATTTTTTTTATCAAAAATTAAAACTGCTTTCTTGAAAAATCATCTTTTTTCCTATATTCAATTATTTTGTTGAAAATTTGTCTTTTTGGACAGAAAATTCGTCCTTTTTGATTAAAAGTCTCATTTTCTTTTTTGTTAAAAATTCAACTGTCCTCTAAAAAACACATCTTTTTGGCTTAAAAATCCAACTGTTTGGTTGAAAATTCCACTGTTGTGTTGAAAATTCCTCCTTTATGATTAAAAATTAACCTTTTTGGTAGAAGTGGCATATTTTTAGATAAAAATTCACCTTTATTGGTTGAAAATAAACTGTTTTATTGAAAATTCAACTTTCTTCTGAAAAATTCAACTATTTGGTTGTGTTTAAAGTTATGATGTTTCGTCTTTATGAGATTTTCTACGATTGCAAATGATTCAATTTATCGACATCGCCTATTTCAAAGCTATTTTTAGTTTCCTTATAATTTAAACATTAAACAGCACAGGAACTAGGTAGGAAATATGACGGCTTGAGGTCACATAGCAAGGATATAAGCTGGTGACAACATCTTCGCACGTACTGTAAGGCAGCCGTACTTCTCCAAACAGTCTGTACTGTACTATTTCATGCTGTCATTCTTCACTGGATCGGTCTCTCATTATTCTAAACCTGAAGGAAAAAATAACAGGTTTGTCAGCTGATATTTAGATGATTGTCAACACACAAAATTTTAGACTTCATCGATTTCTAACCTTCTCCAGTGGTAAGAGGACAACTTTAATTTACCCATAATTAGAGAGGCTCATTCTGGTGAACTAAATAATAATAATTCAGACCGTAGTAGTTCAGTGAAGATTTATCGACATTTTTAAATAATTATGCTCTCGCACACTCCAATTTGCTCGCATAGTCAGGGTATTTTAAAACTAAAGTAAATAAGTTCTTTAGTTTGCAATAAGACTTTTCAATTTTATCTGAATTATCAGCAATTGTCAATTTGAATTGCTCCTTTTGTTAAAATGGATCCATTATTCTTTGAGTTATCAGAGATTTCTCAGGCGATTCTACGCACTGAAACCAATTTTAAGAAATTTGGAAAAGCCAATCTAACAATGGCTACTGCCAAATCCCAGATAGAACTTCTTGACCAATGCTGAAAGAGTTGTGAAATCCTGCATCTGGAGATTAAAGCTGGAACTACGTCGGCTCAGCGTGAGAAATTGGAATATTTCACGAAGTCTAAGTACCTCGCTATTGAAGATGCTTATATAAATGTGCGAGATTTTTTTATATAATCAATTGGTCTTGCTTGCTCCTGATACTAAGGCTAATGAAAGTTTAAATCAGTCTCAAATTATTCGTCATGATTCCTTGCCTGTTAAACTTCCTCAAATCACTTTACCGGAGTTTCTAGAAGACTACAAGGATTGAGAGAATTTCCGCGATTTATTTAATGCTTTGATAATAAAAGAACTTTAATCTCAACTCATTTGCAAGCCTTTATCGATCTTCCTAATGTGTCGAATAATATTCTGAAACACTTAAAAAACTTACGCGATAAAACAAATGAGTCATTTGCGGCTCTCAAAAATCTTAAACGCTTAACAGAACATTGGAGTGATTTACTTGTTTTTATAATGGTTAAAAAGTTTGATATTGGTACCCCCTTTGAATGGGAGATCCATATTGGTTCTAGCACCGATTATCCTTTTTATCAACAACTTGACTCATTTTTGGAGACTCACATACGTATTTTGGAAGTTATTAAAACTTCAAAACCTGTTGCAAGTTCTCAAGAAAAGAGTAGGACTTCAAAACAATCAAGAGTTAGGAGCCACAATGCAACATCTAGCTCAAAGTGTCTCCTTTGTAAGGATAATCACTCTTTATTTAAATGCAACCAATTCAAAGATCTGTCTGTGGACAGGCGTAAGGAAGTTGCTACAAATAATCATTGTTATAATTGTCTCACGCCTGGACATCGACCACATAATTGTGTTAGTAAATTCAATTGTTACAAGTGCGGTAGGAGACATAATTCCCTGTTGAATTCGTATGATTATAATTCAAATCCCACCTTACCACCAACTAACTCTGCATCGGTTGATTCTCAATTGGCAGTTTCAGGTTCTCTCGCGTCACAATCAAATGATCCCGGAAATTCCACCCTGGGGTGGGGGTTAATCATGTTTCGCTTAATGAAACAGACGATAAAGCTTCGTTTAATTTTCTGAATAATCATCCAAATTTATCGCGCTCAACCTTACTCGCTGCGGCTGTTATTTCCTTTCACGCTGAAAATGGAAGAAGTCACAGATTTAGAGTTTTTCTTGGACCAAGGATCTGAATGTTGTTTTAATAAGGAGAGAGCAAAGAAAATATTAAGTCCACGCTATAAAAAGGTTAAAGCAGTAGTATATGGGGTTGGAGGAATTAATATTGGTTCTTCAAGAAAGTTAGCAGAATTTAATTTATTTGCTACACAAAAGAACTGTCCTAAAGTCCACAACCAAGCTTTAGTGTTATTGTACCTTACATCATATACTCCTCCTGTAAGATCTAACGTGGGAAATGAAGATCAGTTAAAAGAGTTAGGGTTAGCAGATCCAAATCCCTTTAGCTTCCATCAAGTTGATTTGATTTTAGGAGCCGATAAATATGGCTCATGTTTACTTCCTGATTTCCAACAGGGTATTTTGGGTTCTCTTACTGCGCAAAGTACTGTTTTTGGTTGGATATTATCTGGGACGGTTTCAGTCACAAATAAAATAGAAATTATTATTTCAGTTACAGCACATAAGGCTATTTCAGCAGAAGTCTTGCATGAAGACTTAACCAGGTTCTGGGAGTTGGAGGATGTTCCCTTTAAAAATACTTTCACAGATGATGAAATGTTTTGTGATAAGCAATTCGCCACGAATTGCCAACGAACAAAATACGGACGTTACAGGATACGCTTACCTTTCAAAAACTGTCCTCCCATAAAAATAGGTGCATCCCTGGAGAGAGCTAAGATCGTTTAGAATAAAGTAATTCGTCGTTTATCGGAGAAATCGGAATTATTGTTACAATACTCCAGTTTCTTATCAGAATCTGAAAGCCTTGGATACATGGAACTTCTTCATGACACGGAATTGGATAGTTTTTCAGAAACTGTGTATTTGCCTCATGACCCTATCTTAAGAGAAAGTAGTTCCACTACTAAGTTGAGGGTTTTTTTCAACACTTCCAGTTTAACTTCCAATAATTCTTCCTTGAATTTTCATCTTCACATCGGTCCCAAGATTCTCAATGATTTAGTTTCAATCATTATGAATTGGAGATTACATCGCTTTATTTATATGGCTGACATTGAAAAAATGTTTAGACAAATTCTAGTTGACCCTCGTAATTGCGACTATCAAAGAATTGTCTGGGTTTCTCCTGATTATATTGGTTCTCTGGAAAAATTAGCAGCACTTAAAGTCCCCAGATGGACACGACAACTGCAGACAAACTCTGAATTCATGCTTCATGGCTTTTCTGACGCTTCGTCAAAAGCTTATTCAGCTTCCGTTTGCATTAAAATTCTTAGTGAAGATTTAAAACAGGCTCATGATTGCCTACTAATGGCCAAATCTAAATTAGCTCATGTTAAATATGTATAAATTCCTTGTTTGGTTTTGTGTGGAGCTGCGTTGCTAACTAAGACACTTAAGTTTGGCATGGAAACTATGTCATTGGATAAAATACCTGTTTACAGTCACACTGATTCCGTAACAGTTTTGTCTTAGGTAGGGAAAAATCCTTCCAATTGGCCTGAGTTTGTTGCCAATAGAGTTTCCCTAATTCATGAGCTAGTACCTTGCGCGAAATGGCGATATATTTCTACTAAAGAGAATCCAGCCGACTGCGCCACACGGGGACTCACGCTCGAAAAATTGATAAAGCATTCCTCATGGTGGCAAGGTCCACCTTGATTAACTTTTCATTCCTCAAAATGGCCTGAATATCGCCAAGCACCCCCCGCGCAATCAAATTTAGAACAGCGGCCACTAAAGAGTCATCATGTTTTGAGTGTGATCAAAAGTCCATTTAACTTGATGCTCAAATTTTCCTCTTGGCCAAGATTGCTTCGCGTAACTGCCTTTTGTAAAAGAATTACTGATGCCTTTGTGTTCAAAGATTCAAAACTTAATAAACCTACATTTTCAACCCTGTTCCTTAATGCGATTAAAATCGAACAAGCTGTTATATTTTAGATTAAATTTGTCCAGGAAAATTCCTTTTCTAATGAGATAAAAGCTTTGACCGAAAAAGATAGGGTGGTTCCAAAAAACTCGCTATTGAAAAGTTTGAATCCATTTTTGGATTCCAAAAATCTCTTAAGGTTAGGTGGAAGACTACGGCATGCTCCTATCAGTTTTGATGAGAAGCATCCTATCATTTTGCCGCGTCACCACATAAGTGAGCTTATCGCTACGGATGCTCATCTTCGATCTTTACACGGTGGTCAACAATTAACTTTAAATACGCTCAGGCAGCGTTACTGGATTTTTGGAGCTTGTTCTTTGGTTAAACGACTGATCAAAGGTTGCCTGGAGTGCACACGTGAGACAGCGGCTCTGTCTCAACAACTTATGGGGTACTTACCTGAATTTAGAGTAACCCCAAATCGCCTATTCACACATTCTGGTGTAGACTATGCAGGGCCATTTAATGTTCGCTTTGCTTCCGGTCGTGGCAGAAAGAGTTAAAAAACTTACGTTGCGCGTTTCGTCTGTTGTTGTACGCGAGCTGTCCATTTACAACTCGTTTCTGATTATTCATCTGCCGCTTTTCTCGCCGCCTTTCAGCGATTTTCTGCAGGGCGAGGAAGATCTGTAAACTTGTATAGTGATAATGGTACGACATTTCACGGTGCTGACCGCGAACTAAAAAATTGCCTTTTGAATCTTAGGCTGGATGCTAATTTGTATAATGAGGTCGCAATTCAAGGTACTTCTTGGCATTTCATACCTCCTTCCGCTCCCCATTTTGGGAGTTTATGGGAGGCTGGAGTTAAGAGTTTTAAACACCATCTGAAAAGAATTGTAGGTGCACATACTCTTTCATACGAAAAGTTTTATACCCTTCTTACTCGTATAGAAGCTTGCCTCAATTCCCGACCTATTGCCCCTCTTTCAAATGATCCTGAAGACTTTTCCTATCCTGCACCTGGACATTTTCTGATTGGAGCCCCTTTGACCAGCATTCCAGAACCCTGATTGGAATTTACTTCGGAAAATCGATTAAATCAATGGTAGTTAGTACAAAAAATTTCCGATATTCACTGGAGAAGATGGGCTGTTGATTATTTACAGTCTTTACAAAAACGCTACAAATGGTTCAACAAAGAGCTAAATCTTGTGATCTGTGATATCGTTCTTTTGAAACATGATTCGTTACCGCCTTCTAGATAGTTTTTAGGTCGCATAATTAAATGCTACAAGGGAAAGGACGATTTAGTATGTTCTGTTCGCGTAAGAACTGCCAGTTTGGAATACGAACGTCCGATTACTCAGATTTGTCTGTTACCAGTAAGAGCGAAAGAAATGAGCAAAATCTGAACAACTATTATTAATTAGATTTATAAGAAATTATTCTGTAAACTTAGTGGATTATGGCGGGCGGCTAAGACTATAAAATTTGTGTTACATTCATACTGTTTCTTTACGGCGGGCGGCATTTGCGTTGTCGACAAATACTCGATTAAGCACTTATTGTTTTCTTTTCATCGTGTAGTTACCACTCGCGAGGCGGGCGGTATGTTTAAAGTTGTGATGTTACGTCTTTATGAGATTTTCTACGATTGAAAATGATTCAATTTATCAACATCGCCTATTTCAAAACTATTATCAGTGACCTTATAATTTAAAGGAATGTTTGGAGTCACGTAATTTCTCAGTTAGAGTGTGTGATGATAGCGTTGTCGCTTGAGAAAAACAGTGTGCGAGCAGCAGTGAATCGCAACAGATCGTAGACCGATCTTTTCGGAACAGAAAAGTGATTAACTGAATAAAGACATAAATAAACATTAAACAGGTTGAAAAAGCGACTGTTTTTGGCCAAAGGTCTTTTTTGTATGAAAATTAATTTATTTTGTTAAAAATTCAAGTTTTTCATTGAAAATGAAACTGTTTTGGTTCAAATTTAATCCTTTCTTTTTGAAATTGCACCGCTTCGTCGAAAAACCAACTATTGGATTAAAAATCCAACTAGTTTGTTAAAAATATAATTCTTTCGTGAAAAATTCAAGTTGCTTGTTAAAAAAATCATATATTCTGTTTCACAATTTAACTAATTTGTTGAAAAATCTTTTTCTTTGCTTAAGTGTTTTGATGAAAGTTGGTCTCTTTTGGATAGAAAATTCGTCCTTTTTGATTAAAAGAATAACAACTGTTTTCGTTTGAAATTTAATCTTCTTTTTCAATTCAGCCGTTGGTTTGAAAATTTAACTATTTGGTTGGAAGTGAAATTTTAATTAATTTGTTTAAAAAATTATCTTCTTTGGTCGAAAATTCAACTATTTTGTTAAAAATACCTCCTTGTTGATTGAAAAATCATCTTTTATGATTGAAAATTCTTTTTTTTTTTGTTAGAATTCTTATATCTTTTGTTGAAAATTCATCTTTGTTGGTTGAAAACAAACTGTTTTGTTAAAGATTCAACTGTTTGGTAAAAAACGTGGCTTTTGGTTAAAATTCATGCATTTTGTTGAAAGTTCATCTTTTTTGGTAAAAAATTATTCTTCTTGATTAAAAATCCATATTTTAGTAACCATATAGAAATATGTTCATCCTGAAACTTTTTCACCTTAAGTCAAAGAAACATGCTATTATTTTGTTTTAAAAAAAAAACATTTTTAGCCCTAGCCAATCGTCAACATCGCTAAAAAAAACTAAAATTGACCATTTTTTAATGCTTCAAACACCACTAAATTTTTTGTCCGAAAAAAAATAATAGCATGTTTCTTTGTTTCAAGCTGACAAAATTTTAGGTTCGACATATTCAAATTTTTTCAAAATATGTGCATAGGCCTCAATAAAACAAACATGCCTATTGGCCATTTTCAAACAATTGTAAATTACGCAAAAATTTGTTTAACATTTTTTTTCTTTATTACTATCCACTAACAAAAAGTGTACATTGAAAAAATTCGCCATAATTTTTTAAGCAAAGGAAATTTTTTGTAATTTTCAAAAATTCAAATGTTCAATTCAAAGAAAGGAATAGAAGATATTAAGGCCATGTGACGAGAGGGTCACGTGACCAAACCTGGTTTTCGATTCTTCTTTCCCAACTTACGTCTAAACGAAATGAGGTATCGCTCTGAAAGTTTATGAAATGAAAGAGGAGGTAATAAAGTCCATGTCTCTGCTTTATTCCGGTGGAAATTTTGAGAAAAAAATTTTTTTGAAGAAAATACCAGTGGAAGTTTTCTTTCCCAACTTACGTCCATACGGAATGAGATATGGTGATAAAAATTTGGCACGATACATAGAAGGCATGCAAGAATTTGTCTCTGGTCCTAAATAATTTGAATAGTGAAAAAAGGTTTTTTTTAATTTCTATTTTGGAGAAATACCGATCGTGCTGTCGTCAAACCATGCAAGCAATATGCAGCACTAGCGCAGCACTAGCGCAGCGAGTAGACAACTTCGAACTTCTAGGATCTGTGGGTAAAACAGATTGCATGATTACCGTAAGAGAAAATTAAAAGTCAAACTTCTGCTGTAAAACCTGAATGTGTCCGTCGATAATCATTACTTGCATAAATAAACTTTTTTCTTCCTCCAACTCTTTGCAAGGCCACAAACGATTCTTTAATATTTATTAACATTTCCCGAAAAAAATTTTCGCGTTATTTAAACTTTTATTTTTCAATATGGGTGAAAAATATTGATCTTAGGGCTGACTTGATCAGCTGTTACACTCATCACATGACCTTAAACGATTTCACATTTTCTAAACTTTTTTTGGGTATCAACTCCAAATTTTTCTCGCTTAGCTCAAACGATTCGACTAATTTGATTATTTTCACTCTGCCCTAATATATAATGTATACATATTATTATAAGTATATTACTTATATTATATAAATATATATGTATACACGGAGAAAACGATATCGCATGAATTGCAATATATACGAGTACCTACCGTAATTCCTGCGCTATACATCGTAATTACCACATTATAATAGCGTAAAATCATGATATCGTAAATTGCAAAATTTTAAATTATATTATTATTTTATTATATTATATATACGAGGTTACCAGTAGTGGCCAAGTGATGTTAGTGCATTATAATATCCTAAAAAGCTCCGCAAACCTGCTTGTACGTTATCATACTGCGCTTTATTTCAATACAGATGTTTTTGAATATCA
>NC_046660.1:119557062-119560093 GCF_010883055.1 Belonocnema kinseyi | reverse complement strand
CACACTTACATACATACATGCATGCATGCATATATATAACAGAAAATTTGTCATAAGGACAACCGCAGGATTTCGCCGGGAACGGGTGCTAATCTGAAAAATTGCACCCGCTCCCAGCGAAATTGCGGTAAAACTTCAGCCACAACCACCTCTCACGACCGTGAGATTAGTGGTTACAATCTGTAACAGAATCAATATGACGATCCGGCAAATGTTTCGTGCACCCTAAGAACACGGAGCGACCCAAGGACTACCACCTTCTGCAATTTTCCCGCAAGTGTTTTAGCATATTGTTGACACGCAGGGATGCATTTCAGGCTATTAATGAATGAAAGCTTGGCACCTCCAAGAGCGCCGATGATAAGGACGATTAGTTTAACAGAATATTCCGTGTACAATCGTTGCATCTTCCTTATAAGGTCTCTTTATACCTCTCTTTCTTTTCATTCTCATTAACTATGAAGTTTTTGTCAGCTGGTGCCGAAAATTCGATAACGAACATGGTTCGCTTCTCGAAGTCAAGAAGAACCATGTCAGCTCTCGAGTGTGCAACAGAAACAATTGTCGAGAATATAAAGTTCCAGTATATGCGGCACTTCCCATTCCCGAAAATTAACTCAATTTCCCTAGGAGCATTTAGAGGAGCGATATTAAGGTTAATGCTGTAAGCGTGACAGAGATGGTAATATAGCACTCTTAGTGCCGCATTGTGCCTTTGGATGTAGGTCGTTCTCGCATGAGTTGGACAACTAGATAGTATGTGAGCTAAATGCTCGGGGTGTGCATGACACGCCCTGCAGCTTTCATCGGGAATGTCTTGGCTCAAAATGTGGCGACGTTATGTGAAGGTGGAAATGACACCGTCTTGGCATGCCAAAATAAAACCCTCCGCACCAGACTTAAATACAGGTGATTTAAGGAAAGCAAAAGTTAGCTCACACGACATTGACTGATCCTCCAAATATTTGTGGAAGATACCGTGCATCCTCTGATCGAGGAGCTGTTCGCCTTTTGTTCTTATGATACACGGTTTTTACGGTCCATGTCGTTTCCGTGTCTTTGCGATATCGTAAAGGCATCGTCAGATCATACGACTTATTTAGGATATCGTAAGGACACTTTAACGACATGGACATAGGATGTCGTAAGGTTGTCGTAAAGATGTCGCAACGATGTCGTAAAGAAGCCGCTAAATTTTGTGCCCACTGGAGTAATTACAATATTGTTACGTCCTAAGAGATGGAACTTACCTTGTATTTTATTCTATTCAAAGTGGTTCCTCGTTTTAGAATCTAGTTTTAAAGAAACTAGAAAACTTGGATGAGGATAGCTACCAGATACAATAAATAAATCAAATATATATGAAAAATATATATGTAAAAAGTTTTTTTAAATATAATACGTATAACGCCTGTTGACTGCTACACTTCAAACGCATCGTCTGTAAGTAGCAGTCAACAGGCGTTATACGTCTTATATTTTTTGAAACTTTGTACCGTTGCAAAAAAAAAACTATTGCGATTATTCCGTGTCCTTCTATAGGAAATTTGAACGTAGAATCCGAATTTCAACAATTTAAAAGTTGATTTTGCTGGTTTTTTGAGTTTTTTAAAAAGAAACCGACTGGGGACCCAATGGGGTCTTTACGGGTACTTTGTAGAGGCTCCATTCGGTTCCTTTGGTCCGCTAGGGTCAACTTGCCATAAAGATAAGCTGGGCAAGACAGTACGCGTCCCACATTCAGTGTGTGATTGAGTTCATCACATCTGGCAGGAATTTTACCGCCAAGGTTCGAAAGTTCACGCGCGAACTCCGGACCTTATTGTTGAGGGCATACGGATACTATCTGACGCTAAGAAAAGTCTAGAGCGGAGGGAAAAGTGAATCAGAGAAAATCAACAGTTTCTCTCGGACCCATCTGGACTCTTCCAAGACCCTCCAATTACTGTCGAACCCCCGCCCAAACCAGAGCAGGTCGAAGTATTATGCAAAGAAGGATACGAAGAGCAGAATAGACTGGGCGAAGACTCAGAAAATATAAATAGCTTCAAGGAGCTGTGTGATGCCCTTATAACACCTGATGAAGAATGCCCACCCATTACTACCGAGGAGGTGAAAAAAGTATTAAGGGGGATGAAGAACTATTCCACTCCGGGACCAGATTGTATCAAAACCTTCTGGTGGAAGAAGTTTCCTTCAACCCATCAGCATTTGGCCCGTATTTTTACCTCATATTTAAAGTCAGAAGAGCCGATTCCGGAGTGGTTGGTGGAAGGGGGCACAATAGTCCTGCCGAAAATAGATAACTTAGCTGACTCGAAGAATTACAGGCCAATCTCTTGTCTGAACACACTGTATAAGATCTTCACAGCTATCCTAAATGATAGGAAATTTTTCCTAATTTTTTTTTAACTTTGCCAAATTAAAAAAATGCCTTTAAAGTTTTTCAGATGCTTTAAGAATATTTGAAATCTTTCGCAATGTTTTTAAATGTTTAAAAATAATATTTTTAAATTAATTGTTTGAAATAAAAAATTATGCTAATTATTCCTTTAAAAATCTTTACAAGTTTTAATTATTTTCGAATCGTTTCAAAATTTTTGAATATCTCTTAAACCTGCTCAAATTTGAAAGAATTATGTTCCTTAATTTTTCTGAAGTTAAGTGATATGGAAAAATTACGACATTTTGGTTCAAAATATTTTACGTACTTTTTAAACATTTTATGAATTAATAAAAAATGTTTTGTAACCTTTTTTCAATTTTCTGTTAGAATTTATTCCAAAACAATTATTTACATTTTTTCCCAAGGAGTTTCTTTCATTATCTTTCATTATCTGAAAGTCCTTCTTTTATTGACTTTTTATATTTATTTTTTTATTTTGCATACATATCTATTATATCTTATCAAAATTTAATATAAAAATCATAAATGTTAAGTGTATTTAAATACTACAATTTTTAATGTTTCCATATTTTTATAAATAATTCAACAAATTTTATGTGTAATTAAAATAAACTTTTTTTAAAT
>NC_046660.1:119554087-119556962 GCF_010883055.1 Belonocnema kinseyi | reverse complement strand
TTATATAAAAAAATCGTTTTAGAAATAGTTAAATTTTAACTCGAGCAATTTCTATTAAAACTTTAATTTAATAGTTTAACTAATCTATAAACAGTTACATTTTTAATGTTTAAAAATTTTCTAAATTTCAGTCTGAAGTAATTTCACTTCAAGATTGCCCAATTGAAAAATATACATTTAAATTTTGAACGCATTTAATTTATTATTATTAATTTTTTATAAATAAGCTTTCAAGTTTGCAATTTTAAATGTGAAGACTTGAATCCCATCAAGTTGAAAATTATTCTTATGAAATAATTGAAAATTTTTGAAAATTAAATTTCCAAAGCTTTGAATTTTTACTGATTCCATCTTCAAAACTATAATCTACAAACATTTCAATATTTAACGTTTTGAAACTCTTCTTTTTTTTCATTTCAATCTGAAGCTTTACAAAATTTTAAAAGATTTCAAAAGATTTGTAAGGATTTTAAATATTTGAGGATGTTTTAATAGATGTCTAAGAATTTTCAATTTATTTTTAATATTTACAGGAATTTCAAAGCATTAATAAATGTTTAGAGACTTATTTCTAAATTTTTAAAAAGATTTTGAAGGATGTGATCAATTTGATAGAATTTTAAAGATTCCAAGGAATTTTCATTGATTACAGTAATTCAATATGATATTTTGAAGGATTTGAAATATTTCAGGGAATTTTCAAAATTTCAAGGAGTTTTCAAAAGCTTAAAAAAATGTCAAGAAATTTCAAAAGATTTTTAATATTTGTGAATGTTTTAAAAGATGTCAAGTAATTTTCAATTTATTTTTATAATTTCAAGGAATTTCAAAGAACTTTAACAATTTTAGCAGAGTTATTTAAAAAAAATACCAAAGGACTTTAGAAATCTCTAAAAGGTGTCAAGGTGTTCGAAAAGATTTTGAAGGTTTCAAAATACTTGAGAGTATTTAAAAAGGTTCCAAAGAATTTTTAATTGATCACAGCAATTTAATATGAGATTTTAAAGGATTTGAAATATTTCAGGGTATTTTTAAAATTTCAAGGAATTTTTTTTCAGAAAACTAATTGTTTTAGTTAAAAGTTTAACTATTTCTATTAAAAGTTGGTCAACTATTAATTGAAATTAATGTTATATTTTATAATTATGATATTACCATAATAATAAATATAGTAGTTATAATATTCATACTATATACACCTGAAAAACATAACCTCAAAATCGACTCATGCATTAAATGAAGAATTATGTGAAGCATTAAATTCGCCAATTTCTTTCATTTCTTTTGAATGGGGATCGAGATTTAAATAGAAGACCACCGAAGTCTACCGAAGCTTTCAGATCGACAATCATCGTACAGCAGAAAACCGAAGTCGAATCGTGCATTTTCGGCTTACACACGAACTCTAAGTGGTATTCATGCACCTTCAGTTTTGCGGCTCCCAAACGGTAGGTATGGCGGGGGTAAATTTCAGGCTCGATCTGGCAGCTCTGCTCTCAGCTGCTCTCTTGGCACCTCTTCTAAAATCGCCGAAATCCGTGTAAGTGTTTGCGCATTGCCGCATCGCATTTCGCGCAAGCCTTTCTGCCAGCATCAATTGAATTTTAGAGCGCGCGATTGTAAATCATCCTAAACTCAACATACCTTTCAGTTAATCATCATATTACTCGTATATCAGATAGGAGACACTGCACTTAACAGTGTCTCCAGAACGTGGGATTTTTCGGCCCCCACCACTCTCCCATCTGGGAGCGACACATTCAAACGTAGCGAGTCCGTGAGGCGGCTCTGCTACATGTTGCGTAGGCCAGCCTCCTGTAGAGCCGAAAATACACGAGCACAAGCCCGAAACCCCCTCCCCCACCTTCACGATTCGTTTTCGGTGGCTAACTGGCTACTTGGAGGAGTTTTTAAGTAAACTGAATTTCGAACGGTGTCAAGAGAATGAAAATTCAGGCAATTTTGCTATGTTCTATAGTTTTAGAAAAAAAGAACGAAATTAATTCTTATCAAGCCTTCTTGCGCAATTTTGTTGCACATTTTTCCTTAAATTTAAAATTAAAATCTGTAAAGAGTTTTTAAAGAATTTTTTAAGGTTTCATGAAAATGAAAAATATTCTTTTAAATTTCTACGAATAATCAATATAAAATTTTGTTTTCAAAAATTTTTTTAAAAAAATTCCAATACATTTTAAACTATGTTTAAAATGATGAATAAAGAATCTGAAGATTTTAAGTCATCTTTTTCATTTTGCCAAATTTCAAAGAAAATCAGAACAAATTTAAATAGTTTTTATTTTAGGTTCCTAGAAATAATTAAAATAATTTTTCATTTCGAAAAATTAATTTTAGGAGATTATTATGAAGCACTTGAAACCATTTAAAAATACGTCAAAAATTGTCAAAGTATCTGAAAAATTTTAAATGCAATGTTTTTTTAATTTTGCGAAATAAGAAAAAGGAAAAATTTGAATAATTTTTAAAGATTAGAAGACCTGATAAGATTAGAAAAAAAAGAATTATTTTCCTAATTATCGTGTGAAAATTTTTAATGATTTTTTATTTTGTAAAATGTGCTTTAAAAGAAAATTAAAGAAGATTTTTAAACACATGAAACAATTTCCTAAAATTTCGAAAAAGAGTGTAAAAGGTTTTAAAATCAACATTTTTTAATTCGATAACATTAAAAATTTTTTAAAAGTGCGAATAATCGAATAAATTCAGTAAATATTGAGTAGAATTGATGAGATTAAAAAAGAATTTAAAGTTCAGTGGAGTTTTAGAAACGTAGGATAAACTGATTTAAAAAACTGAAAAACCTAAGAATTCTTGTAGAAGAATAAGAACGATGCGCCTGGAAATTGTGTACAATTAT
>NC_046660.1:119549303-119553987 GCF_010883055.1 Belonocnema kinseyi | reverse complement strand
TTATGTGGTGGAGGGGAGGTGATACCCCTACTTGGCGCGTCCCCAGGTGGCGGATAGGGGAATGCTCGCTGGAAACAGAGGGTAGGGCCAAATAAAATACGCTCCGCGGACCAAACACAAAGACCCCCAAGTCAAGGCGTGAGCATCCGTGTCGAGGACTGAGTGGCACCAGGGAGTGGTGTCTCAAACGGTGCCTCTAGGATACCAGGTCGCCTCCTAGAGTATACAGACCTTACCTCCGCATGCGGGGCTCTGCGGAGGTGGACTTCTATTTCCCTAGCTATTCGTGGGACCAAATATGGAGATAAATCAAGAAAATAAAGATCGAAGTGTAAGTGAAGAGGTGGTTGAGGCATATGTACCTCTGACTGAGGCTCAGATTATGGAGGACACCCGAGGGAGTTTTGGTGGTACGAGGAGAGCAATCGACGAGGCATTAGCACGTTTCGAGGAAGTAAGTTGTGTGCTTAAAGAAATGAAAGTGTTCTGCGATCAAACGCACAACATGTTCAACAAGATTAAGTACAGTGTAGAGAATGCACAGCATGTAACGCAGGATGGTATTGAGAATTGAAAAGGGGAGCTTCTGGACTTGAGTGGCTCAATGATGACCTCGATAAAATCGAGGAAGCAAGAATTTTGCGCACGGAGAGCAGCCCCATAAGGGAGACCAGTCACAGCTCGACTCAAACTGAAAAAGCCATGGAGGCTCCCGCTCCCCAACACGGGAAGAGAGAGAGGGAGTCCTCCTTGAGTCCCGCTGAGGCTGGTTGCTCCAAACCAAAGGGCAAAAAGTTGCGGATTTTAGACGCCTCATCGGTGGCGTCCTCGACTCTAAAGATGGCGGATACGGAGGCAGAGGCTGACTGCAGAAACAAGAAGAAGAAGCAGAAGAAGTTGCAGCTGCGTGCTCGACCCGAGGCGGTTCTCATAAAA
This sequence comes from Belonocnema kinseyi, assembly GCF_010883055.1. NCBI lineage: Eukaryota > Metazoa > Arthropoda > Insecta > Hymenoptera > Cynipidae > Belonocnema > Belonocnema kinseyi. The sequence goes on along the minus strand of NC_046660.1, from coordinate 119,553,051 downwards.
CCGGCTGAGGGTCAAAGCTACGCTGAGGTCCTTAAAGACCTCAAGAAGAAGATCAAACCTGACTCCCTTGGTGTCAAAATCAGCGGAGTCAGGGAGACGAGGAATGGAGAGGTTTGGATAGAGTTAAAGCACTCGGCTGATGGCAGGACGAAGCTGTCGTCAGCCATCAAGGAGGTTGTTGGCGTAGCAGGTTCCGTTCGTGAGTTAGTCCCACGTATGGAGGTTGAGGTCAGTGACCTTGACACAACCTGCGATGTGGCGGAAGTGACGGAGGCCGTCATGCTTCACTTCGGTGACGGGGACGTAGGCGAGGTTAAGGTGAGGTTAACGAAGAGAGCCTTCAGGGGGAACCTGAAGGCCTACGTGGAGCTCAGGGAGGAGTTGGCGGAACGACTCGTGCGTACAGGGCATCTCAAAGTTGGTTGGATGTCCTGTAGAGTCAGAAAAAAAACGGTGGTCACACGATGCTTCCGCTGCCATGGTTTTGGGCACGTGGCGGCAAGGTGTGAGGGTCCTGATAGGACCAAAATTTGTTCGTTTTTGGGATACTGTGTGATTCCTGAGCGAATAATTATTTTTGTATTTAATTCTGAATATACGGATTTAAGTTGGGTCAAGATTTCTTCCCATGATATATTATTTATGTAAGCAGTTTTAGCTATACCTTCGGCAAGACCTTTTTGAAGGTTTGTAAACATGGGTAATTGTTCGCGTTTTAATAATGATTCTCATAAGTTATCTTGTGGTTCTCTATTAGTTGTAGTGAAATATGCATAGTTATCTTTTTTCATTCTAATTTTATCGCGGCAGTCTATTATATTTTGATGCATAGTTGACATTCCGATGCCTGGTTTGTCCGGGGGTGGTTCTGGGGGCGGGTGTTTTTGTACTGAATCTCCGTCATGCGTTTCTTTATTGTCATTTATTTCTGGTAAATTTTCATTAAAATCAAGATTTATTTCGTCTGAATTGACCAAAGTTTCATTGACATTTTTATTCTCAAAATTATCATCATAATCTTCAATAAAATTTTCTTCAAGATCGCTTGAGTTTTCATTTACGCTTGATTCACTGGAACTTGGAAAATAATTCGGATTTTCTGCGTTGTTATCTTTTTTTTCCTCTTCTTTAGGTTTTAATTTCTTCTTTTTTTGTACAATTTAGTTTTTTTTTAAAATATTTTCAAAATAATCTGGATTCGAGTCTATCTTGGATTTCTAATTTCTACATTTAGATTTCTTGATTTTCATCTTGTTACCATTGCGTGGCATTTCGATTGATTTATCTTATTTAAATTCGAAAGATCCATTTCATTTAGTAATACACGAATTCTTTATTTAACTTGATTAAATAATTTTTCAGGGAGAATATCATTTTCTTTCTTCAATTTTATACTAGAATTTGAATTTGAATTTGGATTGAAACTCGACTGTGGTTTTGAACATAAATCAATATTTGATTTTAAGCTTGTATTAGTACATGTTTTAAAATTTGATTTTGAGTCATCGTTGCGACTAAATTTTATAATTGATTGTTTGTCTTCTTTAGGACTTAATTTTGAAATTGATTTTAAACTTGAACTTGGATTTACATATAAAGAGTTTGTTTCTTTATTGACTCTCATTATTTTAGTACCATCTTCTTCAGTTTCTTCTTTGACATCTGTGGGGTTTCTTGATAACGCGTCTGCATTTACATTCATTTTACCGGCTTTATAGACTACTTCAAAGTCATATTTGGCTAATTTTAATTTCAACCTTGTTACTGTAGAACAAGGATTTTAGCAATTTTAGAACCAAACTAATGGTTTGTGATCGGTTACTAACGTAAATTTGTGTCCGTATAGATAGGGACGAAAATGTATTACACAAAGTATAATTGCTAAAGCCTCTTTTTGGCAAGTGTCATATTTTCTTTCATTATCATTTAAACTTTGAGAGGCGTAAGCAATGGGCTTATCTTTGCCAATTTGTCCTTGGGATAAAATTTCACGAACGGCAAATCCGGATGCGTCTGTCGTTAGTACAAAAGGTTGCCAGAAATCTGGCCTTTGCAAAAAGGGCGCGTTACATAATTTTTCTTTTAATGTGTTAAATGCAGTTTGCTAGGAATCTGTCCAGACAAATGGTGTGTCTTTTTTCAATAATTTATTGAAAGGTCCGGCGATTTTTGAAAATCCGTCGCCAAATTTTCTATAATATCCTGCTAATCCTATGAATTCTTTGACATCTTTGATATCTTTATCATTGTTTTTAACTTGAATATAAAAATCAGAAATTTTTCTAGGCGGAATTGTGATTATTTCTGAAGAGTCAAATTGGTAGCATTTTTCGTTGATTTCTAATTGTTTTCCTCATAATTTATTTTTACGTTATTGTTTCGAAAATATTCACTTCCTAAAACTCCGTCATGTTCAACTGGTAGTTCATTGGAAGTTAGATTAAAAATGGTGGGAAATTCTAAAATATTTATTGTTTATGACAGAGTGTATACAGGGTGTTCGTTAATTCCTATTAATTTTAGACAATTTTATTTATCAATGTTTACGCATGATTCGACTTCTTTTTCTGTAATTAAATTGGGACCTGCTCCTGTATCAATCATTAATCTTACAGGATTTTTAAAACCATTTGTTGATAATGTTTTGTAAGGTATAGTATTTGTGACGCTTAAATTAACTTTGGCTGTTTTTTGTTTCTTTATGTTTTGGAAATTAGGGTTGGATGCATTTAATTCTTTTTCAGGCCTTCCTCTGAGCAACCAGTCTGGGAAGGGCGTTGGAGTTTTCCGGATTTATTTCTTGTAGGGGATTCTATTGTTGTGGATTTTGCTGATATTGATTATTTTGTTTTCTTTTATGGCAATCATTAATTACATGACCCATTTATTTGCAATAGTGACAAATTATTTTATCTTGTTGAGCGAAATTAGAATAAGACTGGTATTTATTTGAAGAATTGAGGGCGTTTCGAGAGTCATATCTATCCCATTGTTGGCCAGGCGCCTATGCTTTTTCACATGGGTCTTTCTTGGTTATATTTATATTGACTTCCCGAAGGCTCATATCGTGGTTTGATATTTGACCAATTGTTTTATAATTGAAATCGATTATTAGTTTGATTTTGAGAAAAAATAGGAAATGATTATCTTTGGTTTTGAGAATAATTAGAAAAAAATTGTTTTTGATTTTGAAAATTATTTGGAGAAAATTGTCTTTGATTTTGGAAGTTAATTGGGAAAAATTGTCTTTGATTTTGAAAATTATTTGGAAAAAATTGTCTTTTGAATATTATTATTACCAAAATAAGGCTTTGAATAATTATGATCAGGATATTGTGGCTGAAAGTTATTTGTTCAATTGAATTGAGTAATTTGAGGGTTTGATAATTTCATTAATAGAATACGGCAAACTGATGCTACGTGCCCTGATTTTTCACAAAATCGGCATTGTGCATTTTCTTCTCTCGTAAAATGTACTTTATTTGATTTTGAAGTTTCTCCTGAATGAAGGCCAGGTCGCGATTCTTTTCTTATGTCTTTGTTAGTGGGTAATCTTTTTTCAATTTCAATTGCTTTAGTAGCAAGTTGCGAAAATGAATCTGCTGTTCCTATTCTCATTTCTAATTCTGAACGAAGCCCTCTAATAAAATGATCCATCGCATAGCCTTCTCATTCAGCTTGAAAAGTTTTTCCGCGATTTCTTTATTGTTTTTTTTATGAGCTTCAATTATTCTATCGGTAACTTCTT
>NC_046660.1:119547581-119549203 GCF_010883055.1 Belonocnema kinseyi | reverse complement strand
TCCAAGTTCCCCATGAAGTTTATATACTGTTTTAGTAGGTGCGTATACCGTTTTTAGTTTATTTATTAATTCTTCTATTGAATAAGATGTATGGCCATAAATGCATTTTCTTGCTTCTCCCGAGATTTAAGAACGAAGTAGTTTTACTAGATTTGTTTGGCTTCAGGGTTAGGGACCATTGTTCTAGCTTCGAAACATGATTCTATAAAATGTGAAAAGGGGACTTTATTTGTTCCGTCGAACAGAGGAACGACTTCGAGCGCATCTCGAAGTGAGATTTGCTGGTTATTAGGTAACTTACTCAAATTGTTTATTTCAGAGTCTGAGTTAAATGGATATAAATTGTTTCCGCCAGGGTTTGTTATTATTATTATTTGTGGTAAAATCTGTTCAATTTCAGTTTGGTTATCAACGTCTTTTATTTCGATATTTGAATTTATGTTGCTTGAAAGAAATTCTGTTGCTTGCTTTTCTTGAGATTTTTTTGAATCAGAAAGTGAGTCTAGAAATAAGTCACCCGATTTTTCTTTTGAATTTTCTTAGTTTTTCACGGGATTTGTTTTTACTGATTTTTCAGAAAATTCAACAGTGGAATTTGCTTTAAAGTTTATTCTGCTGTTTGTTAAAGTTTGATCAAAAAGGGTATCGTTTTCTAATGTGTAATTTTGTTCACAATTTGAGTTTGAAGCTCAGATTACGCTAGTATCTTTTAATTTATGGACTATCGGTGAGTCTTGTTTTTCTAAGTTTTCTGAATTAAAGTTCAGGGATTTGTTGTTTTTGAGGGAAGATTTTGAGTATTTTCTATAATTTCTGCTAACGCGGGGTCTTTTTGTGTTTAATTGATTGTAACCCGTTTTTCATGGTTTGTGTTTAAACTTGGGGTGGACATTTATAATTTTTCATTTCTTAATTTGAGGAAATTTTTTGACATTTCGGATTCAATATTCACCCGCATATAAATGATAAATATGCACACATACATGTAAATATAACACACAAGTAAAAATCATTGACAGGCTAGTATCAGAGAAATAAATATCATGGACAGGTTCATATCACAAAAAAGACACATTATAGACAGGTTTATATGAGAACAAATAAATATCAGAAAAAAGTATCAGATTGAAGTAATTCCAGATTTGTTGAGCCCCAGTGTTTTTTCTTTTTAATTGCCAAATTTTTCATATTTAAAATTTTTTATCAATTTTTTAACCCCACGTGAAAGAGATCGAACCAATTTCGGCATGTTAAATAAGTGATTATTGAAAAAATATTAATTTTCTGAAATAATTGAAAAAAATTGTACACTTCTTTGATTTACTGTTATTTTATGTAGGAGAATTTGGAAACTAACGGATGAGAAAGTTTGTAAATCAGTTTTAGATTTAAATTTGATGTAACGTTAACTAAAAGAAAGAAAATTTTTGAAAATTTATTTCTGTATTGGTAGTTAATAAATTCCAAGGCTGATGCACCAAAAATATACGAGGTATGTTAGATCCCAAGAGATGTAACTTACCTTGTATTTTATTTAATTTAAAGTGGTTCCTCGTTTTAGAATCTAGTTTCAAATAAACTATAAAACGGGGATGAGGATAACTAACAGATATAATAAATAC
>NC_046660.1:119539239-119547481 GCF_010883055.1 Belonocnema kinseyi | reverse complement strand
TAGAATAATTAATATCTATTTAAATGCAAAGAGAATTTAATTATAAAGATCAGACTTGATAAACTCGTTTGCTCATAAACCTCCAGGTTGTTTCAAATTATTTGATTCCTTGGTTTACTTAAAAAGTTCCCTTTTTTAGAGAGTAGACTATTCGCTCTCTTGTTCCTAGAATCGAAAGTAGCTCGTCCTTCTGTTGGCACCCTGTATGGGTACCCGAAGCGGGTGTATTGTGCTGAATATAGCTCTGCAGGCTGAGATGGTAAGGTCAACGTATCACGGCTGCGTTGTCCCTTTGTGGCAGGTGTTCTTGACTCGGGCTTCCACAAAGAAGCTATTCTTCGTAGATTTTAGATTCATATGTTTGACGGGCCAAGATGGTTGGACCGGAGTTTAGGGTTTCGAAGATTCTTTACAATCTGGATTGTTTAACTGAAACTGAACTGAGACTGGACTACCCTGGGGGACCGAAGGAACCGAATGGAGTCTCTACAAAGTACCCGTAAAGACCCCATTGGGTCCCCATTCGGTTCCTTTTCAAAAACTCGAAAGAACAGCAAAATTAACTTTTAAATTGTTGAAATTTGGATTCTACATTAAAATTCCCTATAGAAGGTCACGGAATAATCGCAATAGTCTTTTTTCCAACGGTAAAAAGTTTAAAAAAAATATAAGACGTATAACGCCTGTTGACTGCTACTTACAGGCGATCCGTTTGAAGTATAGCAGTCAAAATACGTTATACGTCTTGTAATTTCTTTAACTTTTTACCGTTGCAAACAAAAAATATTGCGATTATTCCGTGACCTTCTGTAGGGAATTTTAACGTAGAATGCGAATTTTAACAATTTAAAAGTTTATTTTGCTGTTTTCCGAGTTTTTTTAAAGGAACCGAATGGGGACTCAAAGGGGTATTTACGGGTACTTTGTAGAAGCTCCATTCGGTTCCTTCGGTTCGCCAGGGTAAGGACTGAAGCTGGAGTATAATCGACTAAACAGGAACAAACTAAACTGAAATAAACTGAACGGAACCTGGAACTAAACTGATTTCTGCTTCCACAACCGCTGTATTAATTTACAAGATCCCTTCTTAGATTCCCGTAGGGGTGAGTGGTTTTACAAGTATGGATTCTTCTTGTTTCCAATCAGCGTTGTCAATTAATTATGTAGAAGAGTGGTAAGACCCTAATTGTTCAATGGGCGTTGAAAATTATGTATATGCCCATATATGGAGAATGTCGTAGTACCCATAATGCCTTGTATCCCTTCAAAGTACCATGGAGGTAACTAATGAGATAGCCAATCAGTGATTAGGAATCTTGCTGTACCCAAATATGGAGAATGGCGCAGTTACCAAAATATATGGTATCCCTTCCTAGGTGTCTAAGGGTAAGATATTATGATGCGTAGAAGAGCATAAGGTTTGCGTGTGTTCTTTTAGTTTTGTTTGAATGGCTCACCCTCCAATAGCTGTCATCTTTATCAAGCTGTTTATTGCTTTTAGATCTAAGATGCTGGTTTCCGTTATAGAAATATGTAGTTCAGAATAGCTAAATGATGTACATGTGGTGTAGGTACCAGCATTTTATAAATGTATGGGACTGAAAATCGGGTCTGTTTTCAGTGTTGGCGTGCTTATTAATTTATGGCTCTTCAGTTAGAGTGTAGTTGGCTGGTTTTGTTAGTTATGCGAATATTTATGTGTATCGCTTATTTTTGTTTACTGTGCTGTGTACGTACTTATAGAAACCAGCGTATTGTGCGCGTATGAGATTGGAAATGCGGCTACTATTTCTGGTTCCCTTGTTAATTAATTTATTGGCTTTTAATTAACGTGTGCCAGTTTTTTGTGCAAAAGATGATCCGCCGGTTTTCTTGTGCTGTTGGGTTAACCTTACACTATTGCGTCGTTTCTTACCAATTTCATCTTCACGAATGATTTTCACAATGCTAGGTTTGTTTACAATAATAATTGGATGTTGAATATAATCATTTGACTTGTTGATTTATTATTGAATATAAATGTTATGTAATTATAATCCATTGTTTATAATTATTTATTATTATTATTAAAGTCGCGGGACGTGACAATATCATATATACTTAATTATATATTATATTAATTTTATTTTAATGCAATGAAATATAAGTATAAAATATATCTGGTGTAATAGTATTAATCACACAATTAATATTCTGATATTGCATATAGAAGAATTACTCGCGCGAAACATTGAAATAATTAAAATCGTCAATTGCATGCATTTCTTCAAAATGCGGAATACTTGATAGAATATTAATATTAATACTGTTCTATGTAAAATTGAAATTATCTACCAATTTGAAATTGTTTACATTGAATGGAAATTCTTCAGCTTGAATTATATGTTGTTTTTTAAAGGAAATAAGATGACATGTATGTAACCGATTTCAAGGACATTTTTTTTGACAATGCTGTGAATATTTGAATTTTAAAAACTGATAAAATGATAACGTGAATTGTCAGAAAATTGTCCAAGTTTTTCTTTGGTGTGTGAGATTGTTTAAACTAAAAAGAAAGAGGTAAATATTTGTATTATGAATCTATCTGTGTTACATATCTATAGATATTTATATCAATAGTTTAAAAGAAAAAATTTAAAGAAATATGTGGATAATTTCTTGACAACACACCTTATCTTTTTTTAAATTCATATAATACATATTACACGTCTGTGCAACGTGTTTATTGCAGTTTTATATCCTAATTCGTTAGTAATTGGTCATCACAAAAATATAAAATTTGAACATATATAATTATGCTAAGAAATAATTTTAAATATAATTAAACTCATGTTGAACACACGTGTAATTTGCATCACATGTTAAGAATTATGAGTATTTGAATTTAATAAAACGGTAAGGTGTGTTGTCAAAAATTATCCTCATATTTCTTTAAAGTGTTTTTTTTAAACTATTGACATAAATATTTATAGATACGTAATACAAATATGTTTATAATACAAACATTTACCTTTTTCACACACTTAAGAAAAACTTGGACAATTCTTTGATAATTTACTTTATCATTTTATCAGTTTTTAAAATTCAAATATTCATAACATAGACAGAAAATTTTTCCCGTGAAATCGGTTACATACACGTCATCTTAATTCCTTTAAAAGTCAACATATAATTCAAGTTGGTGTGAAGCAATTTTTTCATTGGCATTAGGGTCTTATGAACAAGCAATTCTTAAATTATTAGATTGGCAAACGTTTCGACCACGGATGGTGTGCATCCTCAGTACCAGATATAAGATTTAAACATATAAGATTTAAATTAAATTAAAATTAAAAGTTTGGCATTCAGTATTTGGTAAAAAATGTGTTTTCATACATAAACTTAGTATTTATTTGTCGTGCAGCTCCTCTTACTCTCTCTCTCTTTCACCGTCAACTTCCTCTCTGTGTGGTCGTCCCGTTCCATCGCAAAATGATGAGGTGATCGCGGGGAAGTAAATCACTTCGTAATTCCACAAACACAAAAATCACAAAAACGTCGCACAGAGACACACACTTAAAGTTTGAGTTGAAGTTAATGGAAACAAACACAAAATCAACGATTCAGAATTTTTATAAAACAGAATTTCTGTAAATATAAGAAGGATAGTTTTCGACATAAAGAAAATTAACTACCTACTTACCTACATGGTACCCCCTATCATGTTTTTTGCATTTTTCTCGAAAAGTAACTGGGAAACCCCCCCATCTGACTTCGGATTCGGAATCAGCGACGAAAAATACATAAGAAGACACCTGTCTCTTGATCTGCTCAGGATACTTTTTTCTTTTTGTGGGTCTGTGGTATTAGAAGATCGGGACACTTACGTTAAAAGAAGTAGGGGTACAACCAAAAGAATTGCAAGGGAAGTCACAAAACTAATTAAAAAATGGGAATCGAAGAACTTTATTAATGAACTCACCGCGAAACAGTTAAAAGTTTATCGAGCTAACCCTTCGAGATTATATGGCCTTCCGAAAATTCACAAGCCAAGTACCCCACTTAGGCCGATCGTTTCTTATGCAGATAGTGCTACTTACCAATTAGCAACATTCACCAAAAATATCATTGCAAATAATACTGAAGCTCCTAAGTCGAGAGTGCTTAACAGCTTCGATTTACTGAAGAAAATGAGGAATTTCAGGATCCCGGCAAATCATGTCTTCGCGTCATTAGACGTGGTTTCCCTTTTTACAAATATGCCAAAAGAAAAGGCGGTCGAGGCGGTTCGTAGTAGGTGGAATCAAATTATCGAAAAAACAAAAATTCCATGGACAGATTTTGAGAAAAGACTTCGATTATGTCTAAATAGTACAGATTTCAATTTCAAAAACCTAACTTATTTCCAAACAAGAAGACTACCAATGGGTTTTCCCCTTTCGCCTTTCGGATGTAACTCTTCACAGGAATGACGTTCAAGAAATAAAGTTTCACTGGTATCGCAAACCCACCTACCTTGGTAGATGTCTAAATTTTGATTCAAATCACCCACAAAAATGTGTAGGTTTTAGTGTGGTTGACAGAGCCATTCTTCTTCCGGATAAACCATATAATCAAGAAAGTTTGCGATTAATGGAAGACACATTTCGCGACAACTTTTATCCGGAAAAATTTGTTAAAGATAACATAAATTTCAGATTGCATATTTTGGCCCAAAATGAACAACGTAGAGTTGACGAAATAGTTCATATAGGGGAAATTGGCTCTTTTATTAGCACTTCATACGTTGAAGGTCTATCTGAGTGAATTGCGAGAGATCTTGGACATTATGACCTAACTACGTCGTTTAAAAACAAAAGAGACCTTACGTCGGTCCTGAGGCCCACTTAAGATAAATTAAATAATTTGCAAAATAGCGATATTGTTTATGACATTTGGTACAAAGGTCAAAATTGCAAAGCGGTTTACATAGGTCAAACTAAATATCCGTTAGGAGTGAGGGTTAAAGAATACAAGAAAGATATAAATAAGGGTCCTAACAAACAGATAATGCTCACTAAGCATAGTATTGAGAAAGATCATTCTTTCGATTTTGATAACGCGAAAATTCTTGTGAATGAATGTCACTATCGCAAACGTCTGATGTTGGAAATGTGTCATGTTGCTGGTAAATAGAATGCTGTCAATTTAAGAACCGACGTGGAAAAACTTTCAAAAATATACTGTCCTGTTGTAAAGTGCAACAAATTTTGAGAACACGTGGTCACTACGGTTGTCACCTCCTAAAGGGAACCGGCAATCGGTCATCTCAATTTTCAGGTAGAATTACGGCCACAGGCCTTTTAATAATTAAAGCACCTTCCTTTGAACCCTGTAAGTAGTTAAATTTGAGGACCTCTGTAAATACTGTTTCAGTTTTCTTCGTGATTTGAAGCGGAACGGATGTCTTTAATTTTCTTTATGTCGAAAACTATCCTTTTTATATTTACAGAAATTCTGTTTTATAAAAATTCTCGATCGTTGATTTTGTGGTTCTTTCCATTAACTTCATCTCAAACTTTAAGTGTGTGTCTCTGTGCGACGTTTTTGTGATTTTTGTGTTTGTGGGATTATTAATTGATTTACTTCCGTGGGATTACGAAGTGATTTTTAGCTGCATGACATATAAATACTAAGTTTATGCATGAAAGCACATTTTTTTACCAAATACTGAATGCCAAACATTTAATTTTAACTTCATTTGAATCTGATATGTTTAAATCTTATATCTGATACTGAGGAGGACCCCTATCCGTGGTCGAAACGTTTGCCAATCTAATAATTTAAGAAATGCATGTTTTATAATTAAGGGCATGTGATACTTACAGTTTCCCCGGCTTTTTTCCACAAAAATGAAAATGTTTAAAAACTGAATTCGGAGATGCTATAAAATATCATAACGGACGTCCCCGGATTCTTTTTTGAGGGATAATAACAAAAAAAATTTATTGTGCTAAATAAAAATTTTATGCATATGCATTATTTTGAGGTTACGTCGTTTTTTATCTCTGCCTTTCCGATAATCTGGAAATTATTTATGAAATAAACGTTTTTGATTGCCTGCAAACAAGGTTAGTTCCAGGAGATTAGTTACTATGTTTATTTGTAAGCCCAAAGTTTTCGGCCAAAAGTATTGCAATATAAAAAATTTTATGATAAAAAAGCACAAAAAAGTGTGCGGGGACGTCCGTTAGCATGTTCGCTATCATTTCCCAGTTTTTGAAGGCAAAATATTTCTTATCCTAGGAAAAAAGCCGGGAGAATCTAACACTGAAAAAATCGATACTATTTCCTAAGTGCTATGCAAATTAACTACATTTTGCTAAATTAATACTTTTTTTAATTAACCCAAAAAAATAAAAATGTGTGGGGACGTCCGTTAACATGTGCGCTATCATTTCCCAAATTTAATGCCAATGAAAAATTTCTTCAAAAAAAATTAATAATTGGGTCAATTAAATCCATCCAATGGAAACAATTTCATATTGGTAGATAATTTCAATTTTACATAGAACAGTATTAATTAATGTAGGTATATTTTAGATCTCATTGAGTAATGCAAAAATCTGTAGATTTTTGGCCTTTGGTCTTGCGAATTTATAAGGGTAGGTAAAAAATAAGAGTTCTTACTTTTTTAAATGTCTATGCATTTCGCCAATGATATCGTGGCCTCATCAGGACTGTAATATGTATGAATATAATAACAGAATGTTTTGTGACATTACTTACTATACCTAGGTTTTCCATAAAAGGAAAAAAATTACCAAGTAAAAACTTACCATAGGTGATATTTAAAATTTGAAGTTCGAAGTTTGTTATACATAAAAATATTCATAGGTCCATTGTCGAAGGATTTAGATTTGTAAAACCTGTGTAACGATAAAATGAAAGTAGAGTTTATGCTAGATCCCAAGAATATTTAGTGCAATGAAAATATAAATACTTACAAAACCTTCAGTTATTGAAAATGTTCCATACTTAAGAGTTTTGGAAAAAATGTTTGGAAAAGATATGTGAGCTCCAAAATGAAAAGTAGAAATTGTACTAGTTTGCTTGCGTTATTACTGTCCATAAAGGTTATTTGAGAAAGAAAAGTTTTACATGGAAAAGTTGGAAGGAATTATTGAGTTCCATTTTTTATGCCTTAAGAGGTAATTGCAAAATCTCATAATTTACTTAAATTTCTGGAAACTTTAATAATGTCGTAGTATATCACACTGAGATTCTCAGTATCGGATCTAAAATTAACAGTGCCCTCACTTTTTAAAATATTTATCATTTCTAAGATATTTCTATAATGGTAGTTATTTTTTATAGCTGAAATGTTTACATTTTTGCAGTAAAGGTCGAAGTTGTGATTAAAATTGGTAGCATGTTTACATTAACCTGTATTAGTTTTTTTTTATATTTTTCTGTTGCCCGGTGTTGCGAGTTTCTAGTGTTAAAGGAATGTTAAGTGTGTCCAATGTAAGTCATCTGACAATCTTTGTCATTAATCTTATAAATGAGATTATTTTTTTCAAACTTTGGTATTGTATCTTTGATAGATGGTAAAAGAATACTGGACAGTTTATTTTTTATTGTAAAAACAAGAGATATGTTCAATTTTGTACATATTCTTATCATTGGGAAGTAAAGATGATAGGGTAAAGTGATCATTTTTGAGTAATCAACAATCTTATCGTTATTCTGTATTTTCAAATTTTTAAATTTATCTGCTATGTCATCAGAGATTGTACCTTAACGACAGTAGATCAACCCTCCAAACCATGAAGGCAGAAGAATCTACACAATATCGATCAAGTTAAGAATCTTCAATAAGGGGCATTATTCCTCAACTGCCCCAACTCAAAAAGTCATGTTTTTCGATTGTCTCTAAATTCTGGGAATATGTTCGCCTACCCAACAGTAGTTAATCCACAAACTTATAGACCAGGATTACCAACCCTCCCCAAGTGAGGGGGGGTTGAATTTTCAACCTTAATGCCTGCAGGGGTAGTTTCAAACGCCTGTAACTTCCTTTCTAATTACGCGATTTAAAATTTTTATGAGGGTTTTGGAAAGTGCTTTTTATACGCTTCCATCCTATTTTATTATTTATAACAAAAAAATTGTTTAAACCATTTTTTCAATAAATCAATTGTTTATTTAACTTTTTTCGCAATTTAAGCATCTACGATTTTTTTTAAATAGTCTCAAAAGAAAGCTTGACTTTTTTACTATG
>NC_046660.1:119534213-119539139 GCF_010883055.1 Belonocnema kinseyi | reverse complement strand
TGTGGATTAACTACTGTTGGATAGGCGAACATATTCCCAGAATTTAGAGACAATCGAAAAACATGACTTTTTGAGTTGGGGCAGTTGAGGAATAATGCCCCAAGAGAAAATGCTTAACGTCTGAATAAGACTAGATGGAAAATAATATTTTTAAATTAAAATTAAAATTATTTCTTGAGAAAAAGATCCTACTCCATCTTCACTCCATTGGGAATTTTTTGGGAGTTTTTAAAATTTTCCAAATGTTGAAGTCCTTTTTTAATATTACTAATGATAAAGTTATGAGGATAATTATCATTGATCAAGATTTTATGGATAATGCCAATATTCTTAGCATGGAATTGAGGTTCTGCAAGTTATTTTGGCCTATCACAAAGAGAGAAAGTAATTCCTTTCTTGTGGTTAATATGATGATTTGAGAGGTAATCTTAAGTTCTTCCAGAATAAACTGTTTTTTTATACGAATCTGTTTCAATGTATTCTTTTTCAAAGATAATTTGTACATCAAGAAAGTTAATTTTTTTATTAACAGGTTGTTCTAGTGTAAATTTCAAAGTTCCACCTTTTTTGTTGAACTCGTTCAAAATTCTTTGTACTTAAGTTTCAGGTAAACATACTAGCGTATCGTCTACGTAGCGAAAATGAAATAAAATTCTAAAGATTGGATTTTTAATAATTTTGTCTTCCATATCCTGCATGATCAATTCAGCTATCATTGTGGAAATGGGTGATCCCATTGGTGTTCCAAATTTTTGTTTGTAAGTTTTACAGTTTTGAAAATAAGCGTTATCAATGCAAAATTTAATAGCCTCATCAAATTGTTGGAAGTTAAGTTTTGTGTGATTTTTAATTATATTCCATTTTTTTCAATAAGTTTATATACCACGTTAGGATCAATATTTGCAAACATCGAGACTATATCAAGTGATACTACAGTGTAGTTATCTGGTACATCTAGATGTCTAATTTTACTGATAAGTTTTCCACTGTATTTTATGATGCATTGTGAAGTGCTATATATTTGATTAAAAATTGTTTTTAAGTATTGTAATAGACCATAAAGGGGTGAACCTATGAAAGAAGTTACAGATCTGACAGATCTCTTTTGTGCTGTTTTATTAAAACATAGAAAAGAGGTGGCAAACCATTAGTACATCTGAGAAAGTTGTAAAGTTTTTTATCTATTGTAGAGCTGTCCCATCATTCTTTGACCATCTTATTAAGATCACGTTGGATTTGTTTTGTAGGGTTTTTAATAACCTCATAGATTATTTGATCATTTAGGATATGCAACATTTTTTGTTTATAATCATCCTACTCAATAATAACTGTGGTATTACCTTTATCAGAATGAGATATAAGAAGATTTGGATTATTTTTAATAAAAAGTTTAGTTTCTTTAAATTTTTGTTCAAGAATTTTTTTATTCCGATCCCAAATAATTCTAGAAGTGAGCAATTTAAAAAAATTAAAAGTTAAGTTACGTCTGAGACAATTTAGATCTTTGTCAGAAATTTTCAAGGATCTTTTTTCAATACCTAAAATAAAGTCATTTATAGAAAGTGTTCTTTTAGTGTAAGTCATAGAGAAATTTCCACCTAAGCATAGAATCTCGGTTAAATTTTTTGGAATATTCTTATTTGTTAAATTTTTTGCAAAGTTCTCGGTATGAATAACAGATAATGAAGATTGATTTCTTTCAAGAAAATCTAGTTTTTTAATAGATTTTCTAATTAGGTTACCTCCATAAGCTCTTACTTTTGGTAAGTCGTCATGCTTTAAATCGATTAAAAGTTGACAAGATGCAGTTTGTATTATTTTGTTTCCTAAGATTCTAATTTCTTTGACAGTATCATTAACAAAATTAGTTAATATCTAAAATTTCTAGCTGTAAGATTTTAAATCTGAAATACACTGAAGTGTTTTGGAATTTACAAGATGCACTTTTTGAATAAAAAAAATTTTAGTTTTACTTTGGTTAATAATGTTGTTCGGAAATAAGTTTCTATTTTTGCAATGTTCTAAAAATCGGCATTGATATTTATGTTTTCAAATAGATATATAGCTTTTAGCCAATTTTTAATAAATGCTGTCACTTGTGGAGTGTTACCTGTTCTTAACCAATTTTATGCTACCAATTTTAATCAAAACTTCTACAATAACTGCAAAAATGTAAAAATTTTAGCTATAGAAAATAACTACTATTATAGAAATATCTTAGAAATGATAAATATTGTAAAAAGTGAGGGTACTGTTAATTTTTGATCCGATACTGAGAATCTCAGTGTGATATCCCTGGTGGACCGAAGGAACCGAGTGGAGCCTCTACAAAGTACCCGTAAAGACCCCATTGGGTCCCCATTCGGTTCCTTTTTTAAAAAACTCAAAAAAAGAGCAAAATCAACTTTTAAATTGTTAAAATTCGGATTCTACGTTAAAATTCCTTATAGAAGGTCACGGAATAATAATCGCAATACTTTTTTTGCAGCGGTAAAAAGTTTTAAAAAATATAAGACGTATAACGCCTGTTGACTGCTACACTTGAAACGGGTCGCCTGTAAGTAGCAGTCAATAGGCGTTATGCGTCTGATATTTTTTAAAACTTTTTACCGTTGTAAAAAAAACTATTGTGATTATTCCGTGACCTTCTACAGGGAATTTTAACGTAGAACCCGAATTTCATCAATTTAAAAGTTGATTTTGCTGTTTTTTTTAGAGTTTTTAAAAAAAGAACCGAATGGGGACCCAATGGGATCTTTACGGGTACTTTGTAGAGGCTCTATTCGGTTCCTTCTTGTCCGCCAGGGATACGACGACTTTATTGGCAGTTTCCAGAAATTTAAGTAAATTATGAGATTTTGCAATTACCTCAGTTCCTAACCTTTAACTTTCTAGAACAGACCGCTAACATGTGGTCGCACAAAAAACATTTAAGAATTTTAAGACAACTTACAATAATTTCTAATATTTAACTTCTTAAGGCATAAAAAATTGAACTCAATAATTCCTTCCAACTTTCTCATGTGAAATTTTTCTCTCTCAAAAAACCTTTTTGGACAGCAATAACGCAAACAAAGTAGTAAAATTTCTACTTTTCATTTTGAGCTCTCGTATCTTTTCAAAACATTTTTTTCTAAAAATCTTAAGTATGGAACATAAAAGAACATTTTTCAATAACTGAAGGTTTTGTAAGTATTTGTATTTTCATTGCACTAAATATTCTTTGAATCTAGGATAAACTCTACTTTCATTTTAACGTTACACAGGTTTTACAAATCTAAATCCTTCGACAATGGACCTATGAATATTTTTATGTATAACAAACTTCTAACTTCAAATTTTAAATGTCACCTATGGTAAGTCATTACTTGGTAATTTTTTTTCCTTTTATGGAAAACCTAGGTATAGTAAATAATGTCAAGAAACATTCTATCATTATATTCATACTTATTATAGTCCTGATGATGAGGCGATATCGTTGGCGAAATGCATAGACATTTAAAAAAGCAAGAACTTTTATTTTTTATCTACCCTTATAAATTCGCAAGACCAAAGGCCAAAAATCTACAGCTTTGAACAGTATTAATATTAATATTTTATCAACTATTGCGCATTTTGAAGAAATGGAAGAAACTGGCGATTTTAATGATTTAAATGTCTCGCGCGAATAATTCTTCTATGTGCAATATCAGAATATTAATTCCGTGATTAATACTATTACATCAGATATATTTTATACTTATGTTTCAATATATTATAATAAAATTAATATAATATATAATGAACTATATATGATATTATAATTATAATAATATTATATCAACAGATATTAATTTTAACATTATTATTAATTAGCTGTAAATGTTTGTGCTGGAGTTTTAAGCGTTTGAAGTTGAATTTACCTATTAAACAGAAAAAAATTAAATAACCTTTCAAAATCAGAAAATTTATTTATGAGAATCATTTAAAACAAAACAATTACAAATTATAAGTACTAACTAGTACAAAATTTTGTATTTACACTTTTGAAAATTGCCAGCAATTAAAAATGTTAAAAATCGAAGTCCCAAGTAGTCCTAAAAAAAGTATAATATAATCAAATTCTAGAAAGCTATAGTTTGTAATTGTTTAATTAAAATAATTCTCATAAACAAATTTTATAATTTCAAAAATTCGGATATTTAAATTTTTTTGCTTTAATAGATAAATCCAACATGAAACGCTTAAAAACTCCAGCACAATCATTTACAGGTAATTATATTAATATTAATATAATTATAATATCGAAAAAAATAGTGATATAGAGGAGTAATATAGCCTGAGGACAAGGGGAACTGTAACATAGACAATATATGTAGCACCGTTTTATTCGAAAATTTAAAAGGGCAAAAGAATATTGTAAAAATTTGTAAAAGTATACAATGAAGACAATAAATTTCATTCTATTCTATATACAGGGTGGACACGCTGGGGCTTACATACATGGCGAGTTGAATGCTACCCGAGTTGCACAATAGCAGAGGAGAAGCCATTATACAGGGGTATTTTCATATTTCAGGCCTTCAAAGTTTCATTCGGATTGGCCATTCGGTCAAGTCCGTGCATCTGCGGATCAAGTTTATAATAGTTTCCATGGTTGCGTTCAAAACTTCAAACGGATACAAGTGTCAAAACAATATAGGTTATGTTATATAGTAATTAAAAATAATAAGTGTTCAATTAATAATGAAGTGAGACATGTGAACTGAGAAGTAAACTTCATTTTTTTTCTGTGCCAATAACATTATAGAATGGCTGCTAAGTGACAAATACTGTAAAATAGTAATACCAGGTGTATACATATGAAACCGGTATTGCCATCTAGCGGCCAGTAGGCACACTTGTAGGCACTGTCGGAACTTACAATTTGTGCTAATTGGCGTATTG